>NW_028274922.1:300000-567407 GCF_037043125.1 Eumetopias jubatus | reverse complement strand
CGCCAGCTTTGCTTTTCTTTTTCAGTATTCCTCTGGCTATTCTGGATCTCTTCTGGTTCCATACAAATTTTGGGATTATTTGTTCCATTTCTTTGAAAAAAGTGGATGGTATTTTTATGGGGTTTGCATTGAATGTGTAGATTCTTCTAGGTAGCATTGACATCTTCACAATGTGGATTCTCCCAATCCATGAGCATGGAACGTTTTTCCATTTCTTTGTGTCTTCTTCAATTTCTTTCATGAGTATTTTATAGTTTTCTGAGTACAGATCCTTTGCCTCTTTGGTTAGATTTCTTCCTAGGTATCTAATGGTTTTGGGTGCAATTGTAAATGGGATAGACTCCTTGATTTGTCTCTCTTCGGTCTTGTTGTTGGTGTATAGGAATGCCACTGATTTCTGTGCATTGATTTTATAGCCTGCTACTTGACTGAATTCCTGTATGAGTTCTAGCAGTTTTGGGCTGGAGTCTTTTGGGTTTTCCACATAAAGTATCATATCATCTGCAAAGAGTGAGAGTTTGACTTCCTCTTTGCCGATTTGGATGCCTTGGATTTCTTTTTGTAGTCTGATTGCTGTGGCTAGGACTTCTAATACTATGTTGATTAGCAGTGGTGAGAGTGGACATCCCTGCCGCGTTCCTGACCTTAGGGGAAAAGCTCTCAGCCTTTCCCCATTGAGAATGATATTCGCTGTAGGTTTTTCGTAGATGGCTTTTATGATATTGAGGTATGTACCCTCTATCCCCATACTCTGAAGAGTTTTGATCAAGAAAGGATGTTGTACTTTGTCAAATGCTTTTTCTGCATCTACTGAGAGGATCATATGATTCTTGTTCTTTCTTTTGTTAATGTATTGTATCACGTTGATTGATTTGCGGATGTTGAACCAGCCTTGCAGCCCAGGAATAAATCCCACCTGCTCATGGTGAATAATCCTTTTAATGTACTGTTGGATCCTATTGGCTAGTATTTTAGTGAGAATTTTTGCATCCATGTTCATCAAGGCTATTGGTCTGTAATTCTCTTTTTTGATGGGGTCTTTGTCTGGTTTTGGGATCAAGGTAATGGTGGCCTCATAAAACGAATTTGGACGTTTCCCTTCCATTTCTATTTTTTGGAACAGTTTCAGGAGAATAGGTATTAATTCTTCTTGAAATGTCTGATAGAATTCCCCTGGAAAGCCATCTGGCCCTGAGCTTTTGTTTCTTGGGAGATTTTTGATGACTGCTTCAATTTCCTTAGGGGTTATAGGTCTGTTCAGGTTTTCTATTTCTTCCTGGTTCAGTTTTGGTAGTTGATACATCTCTAGGAATGCACCCATTTCTCCCAGGTTATCTAATTTGCTGGCATAGAGTTGCTCATAATATGTTCTTATAATTGTTTGTATTTCTTTGGTGTTGGTTGTGATCTCTCCTCTTTCATTCATAATTTTGTTGATTTGTGTCATTTCTCTTTTCTTTTTGATCAGTCTGGCCAGGGGTTTATCAATCTTGTTAATTCTTTCAAAGAACCAGCTCCTAGTTTCGTTGATCTGTTCTACTGTTCTTTTGGTTTCTAGTTCATTGATTTCTGCTCTGATCTTTATGATTTCTCTTCTCCTGCTGGGTTTAGGCTTTATTTGCTGTTCTTTCTCCAGCTCCTTTAGGTGTAGGGTTAGGTTGTGTATTTGAGACCTTTCTTCTTTCTTGAGAAAGGCTTGTATTGCTATATACTTTCCTCTCAGGACTGCCTTTGCTGTATCCCAAAGATTTTGGACAGTTGTGTTTTCATTTTCATTGGTTTCCATGAATTTTTTTTAATTCTTCTTTAATTTCCTGGTTGACCCATTCATTCTTTAGTAGGATGCTCTTTAGCCTCCATGTATTTGAGTTCTTTCCGACTTTCCTCTTGTGGTTGAGCTCTAGTTTCAAAGCATTGCGGTCTGAAAATGTGCAGGGAATGATCCCAATCTTTTGGTACCGATTGAGACCTGATTTGTGACCTAGGATGTGATCAATTCTGGAGAATGTTCCATGGGCACTAGAGAAGAATGTGTATTCCGTTGCTTTGGGATGGAATGTTCTGAATATGTCTGTGAAGTCCATTTGGTCCAATGTGTCATTTAAAGTCTTTATTTCCTTGTTGATCTTTTGCTTAGATGATCTGTCCATTTCAGTCAGGGGGGTGTTAAAGTCCCCCACTATTATTGTATTGTTGTCAATGTGTTTCTTTGCTTTTGTTATTAATTGCCTTATATAATTGGCTGCTCCCATGTTCGGGGCATAGATATTTACAATTGTTAGATCTTCTTGTTGGGTAGACCCTTTAAGTAGGATATAGTGTCCTTCCTCATCTCTTACTACAGTCTTTGTTTTAAAATCTAGTTTTTCTGATATAAGGATTGCCACCCCAGCTTTCTTTTGGTTTCCATTAGCATGGTAAATGGTTTTCCACCCCCTCACTTTCAATCTGGGGGTGTCTTTGGGTCTAAAATGAGTCTCTTGCAGACAGCATATGGATGGGTCTTGTTTTTTAATCCAATCTGATAGCCTGTGTCTTTTGATTGGGGCATTGAGCCCATTTACATTCAGGGTAACTATTGAAAGTATGAATTTAGTGCCATTGCATTACCTGTAAGGTGACTGTTAACTGTCTGTTGTCTGTGTTCGTTTCTGATCTTTGCTGCTTTTAGGTTCTCTCTTTGCTTAGAGGACCCCTCTCAATATTTCTTGGAGGGCTGGTTTCGTGTTTGCAAATTCCTTTAGTTTTTGTTTGTTCTGGAAGCTTTTTATCTCTCCTTCTATTTTCAATGACAGCCTCGCTGGATATAGTATTCTCGGCTGCATATTTTTCTCGTTTAGTGCTCTGAAGATATCTTGCCAGTCCTTTCTGGCCTGCCAGGTCTCTGTGGATAGGTCTGTTGCCAATCTAATGTTTCTACCATTGTAGGTTACATATCTCTTCCCCCGAGCTGCTTTCAGGATTTTCTCTTTGTCTCTGAGACTCGTAAGTTTTACTATTAGATGTCGGGGTCTTGACCTATTATTATTGATTTTGAGAGGGGTTCTCTGTGCCTCCTGGATTTTAATGCCTGTTTCCTTCCTCACATTAGGGAAGTTCTCTGCTATAATTTGCTCCAATATACCTTCTGCCCCTCTCTCTCTCTCTTCTTCTTCTGGGATCCCAATTATTCTAATGTTGTTTCGTCTTATTGTATCACTTATCTCTCGAATTCTGCCCTCGTGATCCTGTAGTTGTTTCTCTCTCTTTTTCTCAGCCTCTTTATTTTCCATCATTTGGTCTTCTATATCGCTGATTCTCTCTTCTGCCTCATTTATCCTAGCATTTAGTGCCCCCATTTTTGATTGCACCTCATCAATAGCCTTTTTGATTTCGAATTGGTTAGATTTTAGTTCTTTTATTTCTCCAGAAAGGGTTTCTCTAATAACTCCCACGCTTTTTTCAAGCCCAGCGAGTATCTTTAAAGTCATGATTCTGAACTCTAGGTCCGACATCGTACTAATGTCCATATTGAGTAGGTCCCTGGCTGACGGTACTACCTCTTGTTCTTTTTGCTGAGGTGATTTCTTTCGTCTTGTCATTTTGTCCAGAGGAGAATAGATGAATGAGAGAACAAAATGCTAACATGTTTACAATGTCCCCAGCAAATATACTGTATACAAATCAGAAAAGACCTGAGACCAGGGGAAAAGAAAGGGAAAGAAAGAAAAAAGAAAAAGAAAAAAAAAGAAAAAAAGATAAAAACAAAAACAAAACAATATATAAAAAGCAGAATATGATCAAATATGATCAGGCTAGTGCATAAATCAGTGCCACACACTAGATTTTGGACGTATTTCGGTCTGTTAGAAAAAAGTGCCTCCTAAAATTTTAAAGGAAGAAAGACAGATAGGTACAAAATAAGGGTTGATACAATGAAGGGATGGAAGATGACTGTAAAGATGAAAATTATAAAAGATTTTATAAAAGGACTCGATAAGATAAGTTGTTTGAAAAAAGAAAGAAGATTTAAGAAAAAAAAAAGGAAAAAGGGAGAGAATGTGATCAGGCAGGAGACTAGAACAAAGCCATACACTCGTGATTTAGGGTATATTTTGATCTGTTAGAAGAAACTGTATCTCAAAATTTTAAAGAGAGAACAACTTATATATATATGCCGAAAATAAGGGTAACTACTATGAAGGGATAAAATATGACTCTAAAAATGAAAAATAAAAAATGTTTTTTTTTTAAAAAAGGGATTGATAAGATGTTGGTTGAAAAAGGGAAAAAGAAAAATAAAAAAAAAACAGTCAACAAAAATTAACTTTGATGAAATAATGAATCATGGTAAAAAAAAAAAAAAAAAGCCATGAATCTATGTGCAGTATTCCCCTAGCGCTGGAGTTCTCCCATTCTCCTTGATCGATCAACTTGGTCTTGGCTTGCTGGCTGTTTGTGCTGATCTTCTGGGGGAGGGGCCTGTTGTTGTGGTTTCCAAATGTCTTTGCCGGAGGCGGAATTGCCCCGCCCTGGTCGGTCCGGGCTAAGGAAGCTGCTCCAGTTTGCTCTCAGTAGCTTTTGTTCCCTACAAGCTCTCGGTACAGCTTTGGAGGAGCAGGGCAGAAATGGTGGCCTCCCAATCTCCACCCGGAGGAGCTGAGAACTCGGGGCCCCGCTCCTCAGTGTGCCCCCAGAGAAAAGCAGTCACTTCCGTGTCCCCGGTGTCCGGCCGCACTCCGTGCTCACCCGGCCTGTGACCGAGCGTTGCTATCTCTGGCACCCGACCCCGTGTGGAGTCTCCAAACCCAGCAGATCCCTGCAGTGCGTTCCCGCACCGCTCCTCCCCGGGAAGGAAAGGGAGTCTCCCCGGATCTGCTGTTTGTTGGGTCCCTGCTGGAGGAGCCGTGCCCCGACTGGGCCGCAGATCACAGTTTATGGCAACCCCGAGCTGAGAGCCCGCGACTCTGCTCCGTCTCTGCAGCCGGCTTCCCTGCTCCGATACCTGGGAGCTCTGCCACCCTCAGGCACCCCTGGTCTCTCTGTGACCCCAAGGGTCCTGAGACCACACTATCCCGGGAGGATTCCACCCCCCGCTTAGCCACTGCAGCGACGTCCCTCCACCGAGCCAATTTCTAAAAGGTCCGATTTTGTGCTCCGCGGCTCTATCACTTGCCAGAAGCGGCCGGCGGAGGCCCCTCCCCCGCCGTCTAGCCTCCCGAATATCGCCTCGGATTCACTTCTCCGCACGTCCTACCTTCCAGTAAGTGGTCGCTTCTCTGTTCAGAGAGTTGTTGCTACTCTCCTGTTCGATCTCCTGTTGAGTTCCTCTGTTTTGGTTTTAATCTTTTTTTTTTTTCTCTTTCTTTTTTCTTTCTTTCCCTTTCTTTTCCCCTGGTTTCAGGTCTTTTCTGATTTGTATACAGTATATTTGCTGGGGACGTTGTAAACCTGTTAGCATTTTGTTCTCTCATTCATCTATTCTCCTCTGGACAAAATGACAAGACGAAAAAAATCACCTCAGCAAAAAGAACAAGAGGTACTACCGTCAGCCAGGGACCTACTCAATACGGACGTTAGTACGATGTCGGACCTAAAGTTCAGAATCATGACTTTAAAGATACTAGCTGGGCTTGAAAAAAGCGTGGAAGTTATTAGAGAAACTCTTTCTGGAGAAATAAAAGAACTACAATCTAACCAAGTCGAAATCAAAAAGGCTATTGATGAGGTGCGGTCAAAAATGGGGGCACTAACTGCTAGGATAAATGAGGCAGAAGAGAGAATCAGCGATATAGAAGACCAAATGATGGAAAGTAAAGAGGCTGAGAAAAAGAGGGAGAAACAACTACAGGATCACGAGGGCAGAATTCGAGAGATAAGTGATTCGATAAGACGAAACAGCATTGGAATAATTGGGATCCCAGAAGAAGAAGAAAGAGAGAGAGGGGCAGAAGGTATATTGGAGCAAATAATAGCAGAGAACTTCCCTAATGTGAGGAAGGAAACAGGCATCAAAATCCAGGAGGCACAGAGAACCCCTCTCAAAATCAATAAAAATAGGTCAACACCCCGACATCTAATAGTAAAACTTACGAGTCTCACAGACAAAGAGAAAATCCTGAAAGCAGCTCGGGAGAAGAGATATGTAACCTACAATGGTAAAAATATTAGATTGGCAACAGACCTATCCACAGAGACCTGGCAGGCCAGAAAGGACTGGCAAGATATCTTCAGAGCACTAAACGAGAAAAATATGCAGCCAAGAATACTATATCCAGCTAGGCTGTCATTGAAAATAGAAGGAGAGATAAAAAGCTTCCAGGAAAAACAAAAACTAAAGGAATTTGCAAACATGAAACCAGCCCTCCAAGAAATATTGAAAGGGGTCCTCTAAGCAAAGAGAGAGCCTAAAACCAGCAAAGATCAGAAAGGAACACAGACAACATAGAGTAACAGTCACCTTACAGGCAATACAATGGCACTAAATTCATACCTTTCAATAGTTACCCTGAATGTAAATGGGCTCAATGCCCCAATCAAAAGACACAGGCTATCAAATTGGATTAAAAAACAAGACCCATCCATATTCTGTCTGCAAGAGACTCATTTTAGACCCAAAGACACCCCCAGATTGAAAGTGAGGGGGTGGAAAACCATTTACCATGCTAATGGACACCAAAAGAAAGCTGGGGTGGCAATCCTTATATCAGACAAACTAGATTTTAAAACAAAGACTGTAATAAGAGATGAGGAAGCACACTATATCCTACTTAAAGGGTCTATCCAACAAGAAGATCTAACAATTGTAAATATCTATGCCCCGAACATGGGAGCAGCCAATTATATACAGCAATTAATAACAAAAGCAAAGAAACACATTGACAACAATACAATAATAGTGGGGGACTTTAACACCCCCCTGCCTGAAATGGACAGATCGATCATCTAAGCAAAAGATCAACAAGGAAATAAAGACTTTAAATGACACACTGGACCAAATGGACTTCACAGACATATTCAGAACATTCCATCCCAAAGCAACGGAATACACATTCTTCTCTAGTGCCCATGGAACATTCTCCAGGATCAATCACATCCTAGGTCACAGATCGGGTCTCAACCGGTACCAAAAGATTGGGATCATTCCCTGCATATTTTCAGACCACAACGCTTTGAAACTAGACATCAATCACAAGAGGAAAGTCGGAAAGAACTCAAATACATGGAGGCTAAAGAGCATCCTACTAAAGAATGAATGGGTCAACCAGGAAATTAAAGAAGAATTAAAAAAAATTCATGGAAACCAATGAAAATGAAAACACAACTGTCCAAAATCTTTGGGATACAGCAAAGGCAGTCCTGAGAGGAAAGTATATAGCAATACAAGCCTTTCTCAAGAAAGAAGAAAGGTCTCAAATACACAACCTAACCCTACACCTAAAGGAGCTGGAGAAAGAACAGCAAATAAAGCCTAAACCCAGCAGGAGAAGAGGAATCATAAAGATCAGAGCAGAAATCAATGAACTAGAAACCAAAAGAACAGTAGAACAGATCAACGAAACTACGAGCTGGTTCTTTGAAAGAATTAACAAGATTGATAAACCGCTGGCCAGACTGATCAAAAAGAAAAGAGAAATGACCCAAATCAACAAAATCATGAATGAAAGAGGAGAGATCACAAGCAACACCAAAGAAATACAAACAATTAAAAGAACATATTATGAGCAACTCTATGTCAGCAAATTAGATAACCTGGAAGAAATGGGTGCATTCCTAGAGATGTATCAACTACCAAAACTGAAACAGGAAGAAATAGAAAACCTGAACAGACCTATAACCACTAAGGAAATTGAAGCAGTCATCAAAAATCTCCCAAGAAACAAAAGCCCAGGGCCAGATGGCTTCCCAGGGGAATTCTATCAGACATTTCAAGAAGAATTAATACCTATTCTCCTGCAACTGTTCCAAAAAATAGAAATGGAAGGGAAACTTCCAAACTCATTTTATGAGGCCAGCATTACCTTGATCCCAAAACCAGACAAAGACCCCATCAAAAAAGAGAATTACAGACCAATATCCTTGATGAACATGGATGCAAAAATTCTCACCAAAATACTAGCCAATAGGATCCAACAGTACATTAAAAGGATTATTCACCACGCCCAAGTGGGATTTATCCCTGGGCTGCAAGCCTGGTTCAACATCCGCAAATCAATCAACGTGATACAATACATTAACAAAAGAAAGAACAAGAATCATATGATCCTCTCAATAGATGCAGAAAAAGCATTTGACAAAGTACAGCATCCTTTCTTGATCAAAACTCTTCAGCGTATAGGGATAGAGGTTACATACCTCAATATCATAAAAGCCATCTACGAAAAACCTACAGCGAATATCATTCTCAATGGGGAAAAGCTGAGAGCTTTTCCCCTAAGGTCAGGAACGCGGCAGGGATGTCCACTCTCACCACTGCTATTCAACATCGTATTAGAAGTCCTAGCCACAGCAATCAGACCACAAAAAGAAATCCAAGGCATCCAAATCGGCAAAGAGGAAGTCAAACTCTCACTCTTTGCAGATCATATGATACTTTATGTGGAAAACCCAAAAGACTCCAGCCCAAAACTGCTAGAACTCATACAGGAATTCAGTCAAGTAGCAGGCTATAAAATCAATGCACAGAAATCAGTGGCATTCCTATACACCAACAACAAGGCAGAAGAGAGACAAATCAAGGAGTCGATCCCATTCACAATTGCACCCAAAACCATTAGATACCTAGGAAGAAATCTAACCAAAGAGGCAAACGATCTGTACTCAGAAAACTATAAAATACTCATGAAAGAAATTGAAGAAGACACAAAGAAATGGAAAAACGTTCCATGCTCATGGATTGGGAGAATCAACATTGTGAAGATGTCAATGCTACCTAGAGCAATCTACACATTCAATGCAATCCCCATCAAAATAACATCCACTTTTTTCAAAGACATGGAACAAATAATCCCAAAATTTGTATGGAACCAGAAGAGACCCCGAATAGCCAGAGGAATACTGAAAAAGAAAAGCAAAGCTGGCGGCATCACAATTCCGGACTTCCAGCTCTATTACAAAGCTGTCATCATCAAGACAGTATGGTACTGGCACAAGAACAGACACATCGATCAATGGAACAGAATCGAGAGCCCAGAAAAGGACCCTCAACTCTATGGTCAACTTATCTTTGACAAAGCAGGAAAGAATGTCCAATGGAAAAGAGACAGTCTCTTCAACAAATGGTGTTGGGAAAATTGGACAGCCACATGCAGAAGAATGAAACTGGACCATTTGCTTACACCACACACAAAAATAGACTCCAAATGGTTGAAAGACCTAAACGTGAGACAGGAGTCCATCCAAATCCTAAAGGAGAACACAGGTAGCAACCTTTTCGACCTTAGCCGCAGCGACTTCTTCCTAGAAACATCGCCAAAGGCACGGGAAGCCAGGGCAAAAATGAACTATTGGGATTTCATCAAGATAAAAAGCTTTGGCACAGCAAAAGAAACAGTCCACAAAACCAAAAGACAACCGACAGAATGGGAGAAAATATTTGCAAATGACATATCAGATAAAGGGCTAGTCTCCAAAATCTATAAAGAACTTATCAAACTCAACACCCAAAGAACAAATAATCCAATCAAGAAATGGGCAGAAGACATGAACAGACATTTCTCCAAAGAAGACATCCAAATGGCCAACAGGCCCATGAAAAAGTGCTCAACATCGCTCGGCATCAGGGAAATCCAAATCAAAACCTCCATGAGATACCACCTCACCCCCGTCAGAATGGCTAAAATTAACAAGTCAGGGAACGACAGATGTTGGCGGGGATGTGGAGAAAGGGGAACCCTCCTACACTCTTGGTGGGAATGCAAGCTGGTGCAAGCCCTCTGGAAAACAGTATGAAGGTTCCTCAAACAGTTGAAATTAGAGCTTCCGTTCGATCCACCAATTGCACTACTGGGTATTTACCCCAAAGATACAAATGTAGGGACCCGAAGGGGTACGTGCACCCCAATGTTTATAGCAGCAATGTCCACAATAGCTAAACTGTGGAAAGAGCCAAGATGCCCATCGACAGATGAATGGCTAAAGAAGATGTGGTATATATACACAATGGAATATTATGCAGCCATCAAAAGGAATGAGATCTTGCCTTTTGCAACGACGTGGATGGAATTGGAGGGTGTTATGCTGAGAGAAATAAGTCAATCAGAGAAAGACATGTATCACATGACCTCACTGATATGAGGAATTCTTAATCTCAGGAAAGAAACTGAGTGTTACTGGAGTGGTTGGGGGTGGGAGGGATGGGGTGGCTGGGTGATAGACATTGGGGAGGGTATGTGCTACGGTGAGCGCTGTGAATTGTGCAAGACTGTTGAATCACAGTTCTGTACTTCTGAAACAAATAACGCAACATATTTTAAGAAAAAAGAAAAAGAAGAAGATAACAGGAGAGGAAGAAACGGGGAGTATGTCAGAGGGGGAGACGAACCATGAGAGATGATGGACTCTGAAAAACAAACGGAGGGTTCTAGAGGGGAGGGGGTAGGGGGTTGCGTTAGCCTGGTGATGGGTATTGAGGAGGGCACGTTCTGCATGGAGCACTGGGTGTTATGAACAAACAATGAATCTTGGAACACTGCACCAAAAACTAATGATGTAATATATGGTGATTAACATAACAATAAAAAAATTAAAAAAAAATTATGTGGGTACGTGCAGTCCTCAACAGCATTAGCATCTACTTTTGGCAGCTCTACTTTAGAAATAATAAAAATACACACACACACACACACACACACACACACACACACACACACACTACCAAACATGATACTCAGTAACATGTGTGTGTGTACTTCTACAAATATAGATGTAAAACAAAATATTCGGTGTGTGGTAAGTGGGTAAAAGATGAAATGATTGTATATTTTTTCTTTTTTGCTAATGAATGCATTTGAAGTAATAACTTTTATATTAGAATTTAAATAATGTCTCTTTTAAATTTGGGAAGGATTTTTGGTTTATTTACAATCAGCCTCAGTTTCAATGAAACAGGTTCCCTGGTGGAAACAACATAAGACCCACCAGCTACAATAAAGAGGAAATTTAATTTTGATCTATTCCTTGATTTTCAGGAATTTGATCAGATCTCTTTAGGATAAATGTCTGGATCTCTACTTAGAGATCTGGACCTGTTACTGCACGTGGAAAGCACAGACGCACAGAGGGAAACCAGCAAATGACCGAAAGCTGTGTGGGTTGATGTCACTGCTGGGGCTCCTAGGCAGCGTCTCCTGTGGTGTCTAACTCCTTAGCACCTTCCTTCCCCAACTGGACCTGGGCTGCGCTGGACTGGGAGGTGCAGAGAGGGGGAGGGTGGTGGTGCAGGAGACAGTGTGGGTGGCAGGAGGGCGCAGGTGCGGTGATGGTGTTCTATACTCTCAGGCTTGTTTTGTCGATGTGCTCTGTCAATGTGGTTGATTCGTGGAAAATGCTTGAAGTCAAACCAGCCCTTCCTGGTTGGGGCTGTGCAAGCGGTGGCTCCGGTGTTGTGAGATGAAATAAGGACAGTTAAACCACAGCCGACTTTGCTCAATTCCAGAGGGCCGCAGCTAGTGGAAAGAACATATCCACCTGCACACTCATGCTCCTGCTGTCAAATGTACTCTCAGGCTGTGGGTGAGGGGTCCCCCTATTTTATACCAAGTTCATTCCAGTACCTGCTGCGTGAGTTGGGATTGTATGACAAAGACTGGTGAGACGCTGCTCCCTCAGTCCACTCTGATGACACTGTTCTGAGGGAGACAGCACACAGACTTCTTGTAGCACTAGGTGATCCCCGACATTCCACCAGGATCTTTGCTTTTCCATGGCAGGTGATTTACTGAGGCTTGGACTTGCCATCTCATTTTGTCAGTGTGGACAGGGTGACACGAGACCCGTGCCCATGAAGCTATTAGCACAAGTAGACTGTAGACATCACAACTTCTTCCCTCACAAGAACACAGACATATGGAGGTCCAGAGTTCAACTGTGTCATTGAATGTCATAGACTGAGTCATCTCAGTAACTCTAAAGGGACAAGTGACTGTAGGGTCAGGCTGAGCAAGTCTCAATAGAAGACATGCACATCAGAGAAGTGTGCTGGGGGTCTAGGAGAGGTGGGTTGTTCAGTACTGTGAGCACAAAGAGTAAGTGTCCCCGCCCTCAGCCCACCCAAGTAAGGTACAGAGAAGGTACCCAGTCAAGGACCAGATCTTCCCAATGCCTCATGCTGAGATCACCACCCAAGGTTTCCACAGTCTGACCTCACAGCACATTCTTAACATAGACTTCACTCCTCCTGGGCTGTGCTTGAGGTCCAACTTCCGGGGGAAACTTGGCTTCCGTGAGCATGGTCCCATGCTACAGATTCAGCCCAGGATATGTGGGGGAAAGCCCTTTCTTAGGGTAAATTATATACTCAAATCCAGTTTAGGCATCATCTGTGCACCTGGTGTATATGTGACTCCCCTCCTGACACAGGATATTCTAACTATGACCACACCACTGAGTTCTTGAGATTTTGGTACCAAGGCCAGAATTTGCAGACTCTCCTCACACCTTTCTCCACCATAAGAAACTCTTTCTGGTTAAGCCTTAGCCTCCCACCACCCTCCTGGTGGCACTTCTCTATTTGGTCTATTCTCAGAAGAGCACAGATGGAGCTGATCTGACGTGCACAAATGTACATTTGACTCTATGATTACATTTTGTAGTTATTTCTTCAGGAAAATCTCTGATGAAATAATACTTGTTTTCCATTATGTACATTTTTCCCTCTAAAATCAGAAAAAACTTTAAATGTCTCAGAACAGAAAAAAGTTTAATAACTATTATATTCCCATGAAACATTTTGCTTCCACTTAAAATTATATTTATATATTTTATAGCAGCATGGTAAAATGTATATGCTATAAAGCAAAAGCAAATATATGATGAAAAAATATATATCCCATAGGATCATATTTATAAAAACAAAAACCTAAATACATATGTGCATATCAGAAAGATGGAAAAAATAAAACCAGGTGACTTCATTTCTGGATACTCCAACATTTCTACAAAAAAACTGACTTTATAATTTTAAATTATAATTTATACAGGGTATAAATAATATAGGCAGTGAAGCCACAAAAATGTGAAATTACAAATACAAAATGAGCAGGAGACAAATGAAATTGTCAACATGATGTGGTCGCAGAGTTTGAAGGACAGGTTCTGTGATTTTTGTTATGTACATTTTTACAAAAAGCATCTCTTACTGTCACAATCAGGGAAGGGACATAAAAAAGGAGCAATGGAAAGACAAGGTAGCAGGTGAGGGATAGAGCCTACTCACACACAAAGGAAGGAGGCTGCCTCACGGTTGCTTTCCTCTTTCAGATAATACACCTCATATAGGACACTTTTTCCTTCTGAGAATATCTGCCTGCAGTAGAGCCAAGAAAGAATCTGCTACAGAAGAATGAATAGCAGAGAATATTAAGAAAATTTCATGATCCACATCCAAACATTATAAATGTCACAGTTCAGGTGAAGTCTGTGGTAGCATATATAGATAAAGGCATCGCTGTTGGAATGCTTCACGTTCCAACCTATTAAACTGCTGTAGGCACTGGGGCAGATTAAATGCCTTATCACTTGGAAATGAGTCTGAGGAAGGTGGTCATACCATGCCTTCCTGTTTTTGGCCTTACTTTCCACCTGTCAAGCTAATGTCATTGAGCCACAAGGAGCTGACATGTCTTGGAATTATTTGGGAGTCCTAAATAAAGCCAAACATTTAATTAAACATGATAATATGTATGCTTTGCATAATTTAAAGGTGAAAGTTAGCAAAGCCTTCTAGGTATGGTGAACAAATCTTCTCCTGGAAAACCAACCATAAAACTACACTAGATCAACAAAACTGACATTTCAGTTGTTGAGAAATGTCCAAATTCATGCAACAATCTGAGAAGTATTTACACTTGAAAAGTTGCAGATCAGGGAACAAGAGTGGTGTCCTTGTCTAGAGGGGCTCACATTATCCCCCCACCTCCCAACACCCTACTCCGTGCAGATGAAGGTTCTTCTAAGATAGGACAGGCCATCAGGACTGGCAGCAGAGTTACACAGTGTGAGGAGCTGAGTTAATTGGGGGTGGGGAGTGATGTGAAGGTGAACTGACAAGCTGTGTGGTATGCAAGCAGGAAGGCCAGGGGCTCTGCTTGTCTGCGTTTTGGGTCATGGCTGCAGCAAGCATGTGCTTGGCTGAAGCTGTGTGCATGCTTAGCAGACACTCAAAAGAGTCCAAGCCAGCTACACATTCCTGGCGGACTTTGAGATGATCGGCATATACGGAGAAGCCATGAAAAGACTCAGAAAATATAAGCTGGAAAGACTTATACTTTAGCACATACAGTGTATGTGCTAGTTGTCTAAAATGTGCTACTCACACATGCAATAAAACCCTTTGGCAGAGGATTAACGTCTTAACCAACTTGCTTGAGCACAATCCTGAAGTAATCCTGGCTACCACAAAGCTATGTAGACATAGGTGATCCTGAGGAAGCAAGTCTGAAAAATAAAATAATTAAGAAGAAAACACAAGAGTCATGAGCAGCCACATACTGCAGGGATATAACATCACAGATTTAGTCCAAACTATTTTCACAGCATACAACGGCAATGAAAACAACCTTTTGGGGAAAAATCACAATCTAGAGTTGCTAAAATATATTTTCAACAAAATAGTTTTCAATAAAATAAATAATAAGACAGGCAAAGAATCAGAAAAGTGCAAGTATTATTAGGGGGAAATCCCCCACAACTCAATGCAAACAGTCCTTGAGTGTGTCCAGATATTTTCTTTAGCAAAGAACTCAAAGCAACCATTACAAATGTGTTCAAAAAAAAAAACTATAGAAAACCATGTTTAAAGACTTAAGGAAAATATGACAACAAAAAGTCAACAAATAGATATTCTAAAGAAGGATACCAAAATTACAAAATACAACATATATTTAAAAAAAATAAAATCTAGGTTAGAAAAGTTTTAACCAAAGTGAACTATTCAATAGAGGGCTTTAAAGAATATGCTAGCTGACAGAAGACACAATTTCAATACAGGGGAATTTCTTCAACCAGATAATGGGCATCTGTGAAAACCTATAGCTGACATACTTAATGTCGAAAGACTGAATGCTTTTCTCCAAAGACCAGCAAAAAGACAGGGATGTTTGCTCTTGACCCTTCTATTTAACACAGTACTAATGGTTCTAGAAAGTGCAAATAGAACAAATGTAAAGATCTCTAGCAGATTGAAAAGGAAATGTAAATATTTCCACAGATGACAGCAGCAACAGTTCCCGAGCCACAGGGAGCCCTGTAGAGGCAACAGCTCCGGGGAGCAAGAGCTGAGCCAAGAGGTGCCTTCCGCAACGGCCTCTTTCTCAGCTGGCTTTGGCATATGGAACCCGCTTCCCAGGCTTTCACGCCGGGACACCGTACCCTGCTTCCTCCCGCCGAGAGGTCGGCGGTAGCTACAGCACGGATTCTCCACACTGTTTCTGCTTCGCGTTCGTTCCCTAGCAAGGAGACTTGCATGCCAAAGCGGGGCGGCAGGCCCGGCTTCACGAAACAAGCGGGGGCCGTGTTTTGCCTTCTGCCGCCGCCAGAGACACTCCGAAAATGGTTTGGGACTCGCTGGCAGCTCAAGGCCGCAGGCACACAGCAGAATGCTTCCACGCTCAGCAACGGCTGTCCCGGCTGGAGCGAAAACGCTCTCCACTGTGGTTCCTGCGAGTCAGCTGGTGGTTTTGCGGCCTGCACTCGCACACGGGGCAACCGTACTGGGCTCAGAAACAGGAGGCGAGCCCAGAGGCGTGTCTTCGGCACCGGCCCCTTGCTCGCCGGGTGGACTTTAAGGGAGGCCGTTCCCAGAGCTCTCAGCCACAGTACACAGTATTCCGCGTCCTCTAAGCCAGTGACCGGCGGGAGCTTAAGGCACGGTACCTGCCCAGATTTCTGCCTTCGAAGGAGGTGCCTGGAACTCAGGGCTCCACGCACCCAGGCCGGAGGACTGCCAGCTTTGTTTCCCTAGAGCTGGTGCGAGAGGTGCCTCTGCGCGAAGCCGGTTCTCTCGCCTTGTGATTCAGGGGAGTCGTTTCCTAGGCCCTCACGCAGACACACTGAAAGGGTTGCCAACCTCAGGAACCGTGATGCTGTCTACAGCAGGGTCCCTCTCCACGGCTGTTAGCTAGTGTTCGGTCATTCTACAGGCTGGTTTCTCCCTGCTACTGCTTAAGTACCTAGGTCTCCAAGGCAGGCCTCAGGGTAGAGCAGTGCTCACCCCCTCACACAAGAGAGGGGTCGAGAGAGCAGGCTTCCTCACAGGCCTGTTTCTCGGTCAGAGTAACGTTTAGGTTCCATCGCTCATGCTTTCACACAAACACGCCACAGGTGAAGTGTGCGCTCAGGGAAGGGCGTCCTTTGCGGAGGCTCGGGGCTTCTAGCGTTTGGTTCCTTGGCGTTAGGCGGATGGCAGTTCCGACTAAACGCACGCAGGGCCAGACGGCCTAGCTTCAGGAAAGAGGTGTGGCGTCCAGAGGCGCATTGGGCCCCTGCTTCTCTCTCCCTTGGAATTCCGCTGGGACCCACGCCCCAGCTGGGCACAGAAGCACGGTTGAACAGGTGGCCGCGCCCCATGGAGAGGGGACGGGAGCTACAGCTGTGCTTGTACCCGGGCTGCTTTCTTCCAAGTCAGGGTGGAGCAGCGAGAGTTCCCGAGGCACGGGGAGCCAAGTAGAGGCAGCAGCTTCGGGGAGCAAGTGCTGAGCCGAGAGGTGCCTTCCGCAACGGCCTGTTTCTTACCTGGCTTTGGCGTATGGAACCCGCTCCCCAGGCTTTTGCGCCCGGACACCGTACCCTGCTTCCTCCCGCCGAGAGGTCGGCGGTAGCTACAGCACGGATTCTCCACACTGTTTCTGCTTCGCGTTCGTTCCCTAGCAAGGAGACTTGCATGCCAAAGCGGGGCGGCAGGCCCGGCTTCACGAAACAAGCGGGGGCCGTGTTTTGCCTTCTGCCGCCGCCAGAGACACTCCGAAAATGGTTTGGGACTCGCTGGGAGCGCACGGCCGCAGGCACACAGCAGAATGTTTCCACGCTGAGCAATGGCTGTCCCAGCTGGAGCGAGGATGCTCTCCTGTGTGGTTCCTGCGAGTCAGGTGGTGGTTTTGCGGCCTGCACTCGCACACGGGGCAACCGTACTGGGCCCAGAAACAGGAGCCGAGCCCAGAGGCGTGTCTTCGGCACCGGCCCCTTGCTCGCTCGGGTGGACTTTAAGGGAGGCCGTTCCCAGAGCTCTCAGCCACAGTACACAGTATACCGCGTCCTCTAAGCCAGTGACCGGCGGGAGCTTAAGGCACGGTATCTGCCCAGATTTCTGCCTTCGAAGGAGGTGCCTGGAACTCAGGGCTCCACGCACCGATGCCGGGGGAGTGCCAGCTTCGTGAACCTAGAGCTGGTACGAGAGCTGCCTGTGCGCAAAGCCGGTTCTCTCGCCCTGTGATTCAGGGGAACCGTTTCCTAGGCCCTCACGCAGACACACTGAAAGTGTTGCCACCCCCCGGAACCGTGATGCTGTCTACAGCAGGGTCCCTCTCTACGGCTGTTAGCCTGTGTTCGGTCACTCTATAGCCTGGCTTCTACGTGCTAGTGCTTAAGTACCTAGGTCTCCAAGGCAGGCCCACAGGGTACAGCAGTGCTCACATCCTCACACAAGAGAGGGGTCGAGAGAGCAGGCTTCCTCACAGGCCTGTTTCTCGGTCAGAGTAACGTTTAGGTTCCATCGCTCATGCTTTCACACAAACACGCCACAGGTCAAGTGTGCGCTCAGGGAAGGGCGTCCTTTGCGGAGGCTCGGGGCTTCTAGCGTTTGGTTCCTTGGCGTTAGGCGGATGGCAGTTCGGACTAAACGCACGCAGGGCCAGACGGCCTAGCTTCAGGAAAGAGGTGTTGCGTCCAGAGGCGCATTGGGCCCCTGCTTCTCTCTCCCTTGGAATTCCGCTGGGACCCACGCCCCAGCTGGGCACACAAGCACGGTTGAACAGGTGGCCGCGCCCCGTGGAGAGGGGACGGGAGCTACAGCTGTGCTTGTACCCAGGCTGCTTTCTTCCAAGTCAGGGTGGAGCAGCGAGAGTTCCCGAGGCACGGGGAGCCAAGTAGAGGCAGCAGCTTCGGGGAGCAAGTGCTGAGCCGAGAGGTGCCTTCCGCAAGGGCCTGTTTCTTACCTGGCTTTGGCGTATGGAACCCGCTCCCCAGGCTTTCGCGCCCGGACACCGTACCCTGCTTCCTCCCGCCGAGAGGTCGGCGGTAGCTACAGCACGGATTCTCCACACTGTTTCTGCTTCGCGTTCGTCCCCTAGCAAGGAGACTTGCATGCCAAAGCGGGGCCGCAAGCCCGGCTTCACGAACGAAGCAGGGGGCCGTGTTCTGCCTTCTGCCACCGCCTGAGTCTCACTCCGAAAATGGTTTGGGACTCCCTGGCAGCTCAAGGCCGCAGGCACACAGCAGAATGCTTCCACGCTCAGCAACGGCTGTCCCGGCTGGAGCGAAAACGCTCTCCACTGTGGTTCCTGCGAGTCAGCTGGTGGTTTTGCGGCCTGCACTCGCACACGGGGCAACCGTACTGGGCTCAGAAACAGGAGGCGAGCCCAGAGGCGTGTCTTCGGCACCGGCCCCTTGCTCGCTCGGGTGGACTTTAAGGGAGGCCGTTCCCAGAGCTCTCAGCCACAGTACACAGTATTCCGTGTCCTCTAAGCCAGTGACCGGCGGGAGCTTAAGGCACGGTATCTGCCCAGACTTCTGCCTTCGAAGGAGGTGCCTGGAACTCAGGGCTCCACGCACCCAGGCCGGAGGACTGCCAGCTTTGTTTCCCTAGAGCTGGTGCGAGAGGTGCCTCTGCGCGAAGCCGGTTCTCTCGCCTTGTGATTCAGGGGAGTCGTTTCCTAGGCCCTCACGCAGACACACTGAAAGGGTTGCCAACCTCAGGAACCGTGATGCTGTCTACAGCAGGGTCCCTCTCCACGGCTGTTAGCTAGTGTTCGGTCATTCTACAGGCTGGCTTCTCCCTGCTACTGCTTAAGTACCTAGGTCTCCAAGGCAGGCCTCAGGGTAGAGCAGTGCTCACCTCCTCACACAAGAGAGGGGTCGAGAGAGCAGGCTTCCTCACAGGCCTGTTTCTCGGTCAGAGTAACGTTTAGGTTCCATCGCTCATGCTTTCACACAAACACGCCACAGGTGAAGTGTGCGCTCAGGGAAGGGCGTCCTTTGCGGAGGCTCGGGGCTTCTAGCGTTTGGTTCCTTGGCGTTAGGCGGATGGCAGTTCGGACTAAACGCACGCAGGGCCAGACGGCCTAGCTTCAGGAAAGAGGTGTGGCGTCCAGAGGCGCATTGGGCCCCTGCTTCTCTCTCCCTTGGAATTCCGCTGGGACCCACGCCCCAGCTGGGCACAGAAGCACGGTTGAACAGGTGGCCGCGCCCCATGGAGAGGGGACGGGAGCTACAGCTGTGCTTGTACCCGGGCTGCTTTCTTCCAAGTCAGGGTGGAGCAGCGAGAGTTCCCGAGGCACGGGGAGCCAAGTAGAGGCAGCAGCTTCGGGGAGCAAGTGCTGAGCCGAGAGGTGCCTTCCGCAACGGCCTGTTTCTTACCTGGCTTTGGCGTATGGAACCCGCTCCCCAGGCTTTCGCGCCCGGACACCGTACCCTGCTTCCTCCCGCTGAGAGGTCGGCGGTAGCTACAGCACGGATTCTCCACACTGTTTCTGCTTCGCGTTCGTCCGCTAGCAAGGAGACTTGCATGCCAAAGCGGGGCCGCAGGCCCGGCTTCACGAACGAAGCGGGGGGCCGTGTTCTGCCTTCTGCCGCCGCCTGAGTCTCACTCCGAAAATGGTTTGGGACTCGCTGGCAGCTCAGGGCCGCAGGCACACAGCAGAATGCTTCCACGCTCAGCAACGGCTGTCCCGGCTGGAGCGAAAATGCTCTCCACTGTGGTTCCTGCGAGTCAGCTGGTGGTTTTGCGGCCTGCACTCGCACACGGGGCAACCGTACTGGGCCCAGAAACAGGAGCCGAGCCCAGAGGCGTGTCTTCGGCACCGGCCCCTTGCTCGCTGAGGTGGACTTTAAGGGAGGCAGTTCCCAGAGCTCTCAGCCACAGTACACAGTATACCGCGTACTCTAAGCCTTCGAAGGAGGTGCCTGGAACTCAGGGCTCCACGCACCGATGCCGGGGGAGTGCCAGCTTGGTGACACTAGAGCTGGTACGAGAGCTGCCTCTGCGCGATGCCGGTTCTCTCGCCCTGTGATTCAGGGGAACCATTTCCTAGGCCCTCACGCAGACACACTGAAAGTGTTGCCACCCTCCGGAACCGTGATGCTGTCTACAGCAGGGTCCCTCTCTACGGCTGTTAGCCTGTGTTCGGTCACTCTATAGCTTCTACATGCTAGTGCTTAAGTACCTAGGTCTCCAAGGCAGGCCCACAGGGTACAGCAGTGCTCACATCCTCACACAAGAGAGGGGTCGAAAGAGCAGGCTTCCTCACAGGCCTGTTTCTCGGTCAGAGTAACGTTTAGGTTCCATCGCTCATGCTTTCACACAAACACGCCACAGGTCAAGTGTGCGCTCAGGGAAGGGCGTCCTTTGCGGAGGCTCGGGGCTTCTAGCGTTTGGTTCCTTGGCGTTAGGCGGATGGCAGTTCGGACTAAACGCACGCAGGGCCAGACGGCCTAGCTTCAGGAAAGAGGTGTTGCGTCCAGAGGCGCATTGGGCCCCTGCTTCTCTCTCCCTTGGAATTCCGCTGGGACCCACGCCCCAGCTGGGCACACAAGCACGGTTGAACAGGTGGCCGCGCCCCGTGGAGAGGGGACGGGAGCTACAGCTGTGCTTGTACCCAGGCTGCTTTCTTCCAAGTCAGGGTGGAGCAGCGAGAGTTCCCGAGCCACGGGGAGCCAAGTAGAGGCAGCAGCTTCGGGGAGCAAGTGCTGAGCCGAGAGGTGCCTTCCGCAAGGGCCTGTTTCTTACCTGGCTTTGGCGTATGGAACCCGCTCCCCAGGCTTTCGCGCCCGGACACCGTACCCTGCTTCCTCCCGCCGAGAGGTCTGCGGTAGCTACAGCACGGATTCTCCACACTGTTTCTGCTTCGCGTTCGTCCCCTAGCAAGGAGACTTGCATGCCAAAGCGGGGCCGCAGGCCCGGCTTCACGAACGAAGCGTGGGGCCGTGTTCTGCCTTCTGCCGCCGCCTGAGTCTCACTCCGAAAATGGTTTGGGACTCGCTCGCAGCTCACGGCCGCAGGCACACAGCCGAATGCTTCCACGCTCAGCAACGGCTGTCCCGGCTGGAGCGAAAATGCTCTCCACTGTGGTTCCTGCAGGTCAGCTGGTGGTTTTGCGGTCTGCACTCGCACACGGGGCAACCGTACTGGGCCCAGAAACAGGAGCCGAGCCCAGAGGCGTGTCTTCGTCACCAGCCCCTTGCTCGCTCGGGTGGACTTTAAGGGAGGCCGTTCCCAGAGCTCTCAGCCACAGTACACAGTATACCGCGTCCTCTGAGCCAGTGACCGGCGGGAGCTTAAGGCACGGTATCTGCCCAGATTTCTGCCTTCGAAGGAGGTGCCTGGAAATCAGGGCTCCACGCACCGATGCCGGGGGAGTGCCAGCTTGGTGACACTAGAGCTGGTACGAGAGGGGCCTCTGCGCGAAGCCGGTTCTCTCGCCCTGTAATTCAGGGGAATCTTTTCCTAGGCCCTCACGCAGACACACTGAAAGGGTTGCCAACCTCAGGAACCGTGATGCTGTCTACAGCACGGTCTCTCTCCACGGCTGTTAGCTAGTGTTCGGTCATTCTACAGCCTGGCTTCTCCCTGCTACTTCTTACGTACCTAGGTCTCCAAGGCAGGCCTCAGGGTAGAGCAGTGCTCACCTCCTCACACAAGAGAGGGGACGAGAGAGCAGCCTTCCTCACAGGCCTGTTTCTCGGTCAGAGTAACGTTTAGGTTCCATCGCTCATGCTTTCACACAAACACGCCACAGGTGAATTGTGCGCTCAGGGAAGGGAGTCCTTTGCCGAGGCTCGGGGCTTCTAGCGTTTGGTTCCTTGGCGTTAGGCGGATGGCGGTTCGGACTAAACGCACACAGGGCCAGACGGCCTAGCTTCAGGAAAGAGGTGTTGCGTCCAGAGGCGCATTGGGCCCCTGCTTCTCTCTCCCTTGGAATTCCGCTGGGACCCACGCCCCAGCTGGGCACACAAGCACGGCTGAACAGGTGGCCGCGCCCCGTGGAGAAGGGACGGGAGCTACAGCTGTGCTTGTACCCAGGCTGCTTTCTTCCAAGTCAGGGTGGAGCAGCGAGAGTTCCCGAGCCACGGGGAGCCGAGTAGAGGCAGCAGCTCCGGGGAGCAAGTGCTGAGCCGAGAGGTGCCTTCCGCAAAGGCCTGTTTCTTACCTGACTTTGGCGTATGGAACCCGCTCCCCAGGCTTTCGCGCCCGGACACCGTACCCTGCTTCCTCCCGCCGAGAGGTCAGCGGTAGCTACAGCACGGATTCTCCACACTGTTTCTGCTTCGCGTTCGTCCGCTAGCAAGGAGACTTGCATGCCAAAGCGGGGCCGCAAGCCCGGCTTCACGAACGAAGCGGGGGGCCGGGTTCTGCCTTCTGCCGCCACCTGAGTCTCACTCCGAAAATGGTTTGGGACTCGCTGGCAGCTCAGGGCCGCAGGCACACAGCAGAATGCTTCCACGCTCAGCAACGGCTGTCCCGGCTGGAGCGAAAATGCTCTCCAGTGTGGTACCTGCGAGTCAGCTGGTGGTTTTAAACCTGCACTCGCACACGGGGAAACCGTACTGGGCCCAGAAACAGGAGCCGAGCCCAGAGGCGTGTCTTCGGCACCGGCCCCTTGCTCGCTCGAGTGGACTTTAAGGGAGGCAGTTCCCAGAGCTCTCAGCCACAGTACACAGTATACCGCGTCCTCTAAGCCAGTGACCGGCGGGAGCTTAAGGCACGGTATCTGCCCAGATTTCTGCCTTCGAAAGAGGTGCCTGGAACTCAGGGCTCCATGCACCGATGCCGGGGGAGTGCCAGCTTCGTGACCCTAGAGCTGGTACGAGAGCTGCCTCTGCGCGATGCAGGTTCTCTCGCCCTGTGATTCAGGGGAACCGTTTCCTAGGCCCTCACGCAGACACACTGAAAGTGTTGCCACCCTCCGGAACCGTGATGCTGTCTACAGCAGGGTCCCTCTCTACGGCTGTTAGCCTGTGTTCGGTCACTCTATAGCCTGGCTTCTACATGCTAGTGCTTAAGTACCTAGGTCTCCAAGGCAGGCCCACAGGGTACAGCAGTGCTCACATCCTCACACAAGAGAGGGGTCGAGAGAGCAGGCTTCCTCACAGGCCTGTTTCTCGGTCAGAGTAACGTTTAGGTTCCATCGCTCATGCTTTCACACAAACACGCCACAGGTGAAGTGTGCGCTCAGGGAAGGGCGTCCTTTGCGGAGGCTCGGGGCTTCTAGCGTTTGGTTCCTTGGCGTTAGGCGGATGGCAGTTCGGACTAAACGCACGCAGGGCCAGACGGCCTAGCTTCAGGAAAGAGGTGTGGCGTCCAGAGGCGCATTGGGCCCCTGCTTCTCTCTCCCTTGGAATTCCGCTGGGACCCACGCCCCAGCTGGGCACACAAGCACGGTTGAACAGGTGGCCGCGCCCCGTGGAGAGGGGACGGGAGCTACAGCTGTGCTTGTACCCAGGCTGCTTTCTTCCAAGTCAGGGTGGAGCAGCGAGAGTTCCCGAGCCACGGGGAGCCGAGTAGAGGCAGCAGCTCCGGGGAGCAAGTGCTGAGCCGAGAGGTGCGTTCCGCAAAGGCCTGTTTCTTACCTGGCTTTGGCGTATGGAACCCGCTCCCCAGGCTTTCGCGCCCGGACACCGTACCCTGCTTCCTCCCGCCGAGAGGTCGGCGGTAGCTACAGCACGGATTCTCCACACTGTTTCTGCTTCGCGTTCGTCCCCTAGCAAGGAGACTTGCATGCCAAAGCGGGGCCGCAAGCCCGGCTTCACGAACGAAGCAGGGGGCCGTGTTCTGCCTTCTGCCACCGCCTGAGTCTCACTCCGAAAACGGTTTGGGACTCGCTGGCAGCTCAAGGCCGCAGGCACACAGCAGAATGCCTCCACGCTCAGCAACGGCTGTCCCGGCTGGAGCGAAAATGCTCTCCACTGTGGTTCCTGCGAGTCAGCTGGTGGTTTTGCGGCCTGCACTCGCACACGGGGCAACCGTACTGGGCTCAGAAACAGGAGGCGAGCCCAGAGGCGTGTCTTCGGCACCGGCCCCTTGCTCGCTCGGGTGGACTTTAAGGGAGGCCGTTCCCAGAGCTCTCAGCCACAGTACACAGTATTCCGCGTCCTCTAAGCCAGTGACCGGCGGGAGCTTAAGGCACGGTATCTGCCCAGATTTCTGCCTTCGAAGGAGGTGCCTGGAACTCAGGGCTCCACGCACCCAGGCCGGAGGACTGCCAGCTTTGTGGCTCTAGAGCTGGTGCGAGAGGTGCCTCTGCGCGAAGCCGGTTCTCTCGCCTTGTGATTCAGGGGAGTCGTTTCCTAGGCCCTCACGCAGACACACTGAAAGGGTTGCCAACCTCAGGAACCGTGATGCTGTCTACAGCAGGGTCCCTCTCCACGGCTGTTAGCTAGTGTTCGGTCATTCTACAGGCTGGCTTCTCCCTGCTACTGCTTAAGTACCTAGGTCTCCAAGGCAGGCCTCAGGGTAGAGCAGTGCTCACCTCCTCACACAAGAGAGGGGTCGAGAGAGCAGGCTTCCTCACAGGCCTGTTTCTCGGTCAGAGTAACGTTTAGGTTCCATCGCTCATGCTTTCACACAAACACGCCACAGGTGAATTGTGCGCTCAGGGAAGGGCATCCTTTGCGGAGGCTCGGGGCTTCTAGCGTTTGGTTCCTTGGCGTTAGGCGGATGGCAGTTCGGACTAAACGCACGCAGGGCCAGACGGCCTAGCTTCAGGAAAGAGGTGTGGCGTCCAGAGGCGCATTGGGCCCCTGCTTCTCTCTCCCTTGGAATTCCGCTGGGACCCACTCCCCAGCTGGGCACACAAGCACGGTTGAACAGGTGGCCGCGCGCCATGGAGAGGGGACGGGAGCTACAGCTGTGCTTGTACCCGGGCTGCTTTCTTCCAAGTCAGGGTGGAGCAGTGAGAGTTCCCGTGCCACGGGGAGCCGAGTAGAGGCAGCAGCTCCGGGGAGCAAGTGCTGAGCCAAGAGGTGCCTTCCGCAAAGGCCTGTGTCTCACCTGGCTTTGGCGTATGGAACCCGCTCCCCAGGCTTTCGCGCCCGGACACCGTACCCTGCTTCCTCCCGCTGAGAGGTCGGCGGTAGCTACAGCACGGATTCTCCACACTGTTTCTGCTTCGCGTTCGTCCGCTAGCAAGGAGACTTGCATGCCAAAGCGGGGCCGCAGGCCCGGCTTCACGAACGAAGCGGGGGGCCGTGTTCTGCCTTCTGCCGCCGCCTGAGTCTCACTCCGAAAATGGTTTGGGACTCGCTGGCAGCTCAGGGCCGCAGGCACACAGCAGAATGCTTCCACGCTCAGCAACGGCTGTCCCGGCTGGAGCGAAAATGCTCTCCACTGTGGTTCCTGCGAGTCAGCTGGTGGTTTTGCGGCCTGCACTCGCACACGGGGCAACCGTACTGGGCCCAGAAGCAGGAGCCGAGCCCAGAGGCGTGTCTTCGGCACCGGCCCCTTGCTCGCTGAGGTGGACTTTAAGGGAGGCAGTTCCCAGAGCTCTCAGCCACAGTACACAGTATACCGCGTACTCTAAGCCTTCGAAGGAGGTGCCTGGAACTCAGGGCTCCACGCACCGATGCCGGGGGAGTGCCAGCTTGGTGACACTAGAGCTGGTACGAGAGCTGCCTCTGCGCGATGCCGGTTCTCTCGCCCTGTGATTCAGGGGAACCATTTCCTAAGCCCTCACGCAGACACACTGAAAGTGTTGCCACCCTCCGGAACCGTGATGCTGTCTATAGCAGGGTCCCTCTCTACGGCTGTTAGCCTGTGTTCGGTCACTCTATAGCTTCTACATGCTAGTGCTTAAGTACCTAGGTCTCCAAGGCAGGCCCACAGGGTACAGCAGTGCTCACATCCTCACACAAGAGAGGGGTCGAAAGAGCAGGCTTCCTCACAGGCCTGTTTCTCGGTCAGAGTAACGTTTAGGTTCCATCGCTCATGCTTTCACACAAACACGCCACAGGTCAAGTGTGCGCTCAGGGAAGGGCGTTCTTTGCGGAGGCTCGGGCCTTCTAGCGTTTGGTTCCTTGGCGTTAGGCGGATGGCAGTTCGGACTAAACGCACGCAGGGCCAGACGGCCTAGCTTCAGGAAAGAGGTGTTGCGTCCAGAGGCGCATTGGGCCCCTGCTTCTCTCTCCCTTGGAATTCCGCTGGGACCCACGCCCCAGCTGGGCACAGAAGCACGGTTGAACAGGTGGCCGCGCCCCGTGGAGAGGGGACGGGAGCTACAGCTGTGCTTGTACCCAGGCTGCTTTCTTCCAAGTCAGGGTGGAGCAGCGAGAGTTCCCGAGGCACGGGGAGCAAAGTAGAGGCAGCAGCTTCGGGGAGCAAGTGCTGAGCCGAGAGGTGCCTTCCGCAAGGGCCTGTTTCTTACCTGGCTTTGGCGTATGGAACCCGCTCCCCAGGCTTTCGCGCCCGGACACCGTACCCTGCTTCCTCCCGCCGAGAGGTCGGCGGTAGCTACAGCACGGATTCTCCACACTGTTTCTGCTTCGCGTTCGTCCGCTAGCAAGGAGACTTGCATGCCAAAGCGGGGCCGCAGGCCCGGCTTCACGAACGAAGCATGGGGCCGTGTTCTGCCTTCTGCCGCCGCCTGAGTCTCACTCCGAAAATGGTTTGGGACTCGCTCGCAGCTCACGGCCGCAGGCACACAGCAGAATGCTTCCACGCTCAGCAACGGCTGTCCCGCCTGGAGCGAAAATGCTCTCCAGTGTGGTACCTGCGAGTCAGCTGGTGGTTTTAAACCTGCACTCGCACACGGGGAAACCGTACTGGGCCCAGAAACAGGAGCCGAGCCCAGAGGCGTGTCTTCAGCACCGGCCCCTTGCTCGCTCCAGTGGACTTTAAGGGAGGCAGTTCCCAGAGCTCTCAGCCACAGTACACAGTATACCGCGTCCTCTAAGCCAGTGACCGGCGGGAGCTTAAGGCACGGTATCTGCCCAGATTTCTGCCTTCGAAAGAGGTGCCTGGAACTCAGGGCTCCATGCACCGATGCCGGGGGAGTGCCAGCTTCGTGACCCTAGAGCTGGTACGAGAGCTGCCTCTGCGCGATGCAGGTTCTCTCGCCCTGTGATTCAGGGGAACCGTTTCCTAGGCCCTCACGCAGACACACTGAAAGTGTTGCCACCCTCCGGAACCGTGATGCTGTCTACAGCAGGGTCCCTCTCTACGGCTGTTAGCCTGTGTTCGGTCACTCTATAGCCTGGCTTCTACATGCTAGTGCTTAAGTACCTAGGTCTCCAAGGCAGGCCCACAGGGTACAGCAGTGCTCACATCCTCACACAAGAGAGGGGTCGAGAGAGCAAGCTTCCTCACAGGTCTGTTTCTCGGTCAGAGTAACGTTTAGGTTCCATCGCTCATGCTTTCACACAAATACGCCACAGGTCAAGTGTGCGCTCAGGGAAGGGCGTCCTTTGCGGAGGCTCGGGGCTTCTAGCGTTTGGTTCCTTGGCGTTAGGCGGATGGCAGTTCGGACTAAACGCACGCAGGGCCAGACGGCCTAGCTTCAGGAAAGAGGCGTTGCGTCCAGAGGCGCATTGGGCCCCTGCTTCTCTCTCCCTTGGAATTCCGCTGGGACCGACGCCCCAGCTGGGCACACAAGCACGGTTGAACAGGTGGCCGCGCCCCGTGGAGAGGGGACGGGAGCTACAGCTGTGCTTGTACCCGGGCTGCTTTCTTCCAAGTCAGGGTGGAGCAGCGAGAGTTCCCGAGGCACGGGGAGCCAAGTAGAGGCAGCAGCTTCGGGGAGCAAGTGCTGAGCCGAGAGGTGCCTTCCGCAACGGCCTGTTTCTTACCTGGCTTTGGCGTATGGAACCCGCTCCCCAGGCTTTCGCGCCCGGACACCGTACCCTGCTTCCTCCCGCCGAGAGGTCGGCGGTAGCTACAGCACGGATTCTCCACACTGTTTCTGCTTCGCGTTCGTCCCCTAGCAAGGAGACTTGCATGCCAAAGCGGGGCCGCAAGCCCGGCTTCACGAACGAAGCAGGGGGCCGTGTTCTGCCTTCTGCCACCGCCTGAGTCTCACTCCGAAAATGGTTTGGGACTCGCTGGCAGCTCAAGGCCGCAGGCACACAGCAGAATGCCTCCACGCTCAGCAACGGCTGTCCCGGCTGGAGCGAAAATGCTCTCCACTGTGGTTCCTGCGAGTCAGCTGGTGGTTTTGCGGCCTGCACTCGCACACGGGGCAACCGTACTGGGCTCAGAAACAGGAGGCGAGCCCAGGGGCGTGTCTTCGGCACCGGCCCCTTGCTCGCTCGGGTGGACTTTAAGGGAGGCCGTTCCCAGAGCTCTCAACCACAGTACATAGTATTCCGCGTCCTCTAAGCCAGTGACCGGCGGGAGCTTAAGGCACGGTATCTGCCCAGACTTCTGCCTTCGAAGGAGGTGCCTGGAACTCAGGGCTCCACGCACCCAGGCCGGAGGACTGCCAGCTTTGTGGCCCTAGAGCTGGTGCGAGAGGTGCCTCTGCGCGAAGTCGGTTCTCTCGCCTTGTGATTCAGGGGAGTCGTTTCCTAGGCCCTCACGCAGACACACTGAAAGGGTTGCCAACCTCAGGAACCGTGATGCTGTCTACAGCAGGGTCCCTCTCCACGGCTGTTAGCTAGTGTTCGGTCATTCTACAGGCTGGCTTCTCCCTGCTACTGCTTAAGTACCTAGGTCTCCAAGGCAGGCCTCAGGGTAGAGCAGTGCTCACCTCCTCACACAAGAGAGGGGTCGAGAGAGTAGGCTTCCTCACAGGCCTGTTTCTCGGTCAGAGTAACGTTTAGGTTCCATCGCTCATGCTTTCACACAAACACGCCACAGGTCAAGTGTGCGCTCAGGGAAGGGCGTCCTTTGCGGAGGCTCGGGGCTTCTAGCGTTTGGTTCCTTGGCGTTAGGCGGATGGCAGTTCGGACTAAACGCACGCAGGGCCAGACGGCCTAGCTTCAGGAAAGAGGTGTTGCGTCCAGAGGCGCATTGGGCCCCTGCTTCTCTCTCCCTTGGAATTCCGCTGGGACCCACGCCCCAGCTGGGCACACAAGCACGGCTGAAGAGGTGGCCGCGCCCCGTGGAGAGGGGACGGGAGCTACAGCTGTGCTTGTACCCAGGCTGCTTTCTTCCAAGTCAGGGTGGAGCAGCGAGAGTTCCCGAGCCACGGGGAGCCGAGTAGAGGCAGCAGCTTCGGGGAGCAAGTGCTGAGCCGAGAGGTGCCTTCCGCAAAGGCCTGTTTCTTACCTGGCTTTGGCGTATGGAACCCGCTCCCCAGGCTTTCGCGCCCGGACACCGTACCCTGCTTCCTCCCGCCGAGAGGTCGGCGGTAGCTACAGCACGGATTCTCCACACTGTTTCTGCTTCGCGTTCGTCCGCTAGCAAGGAGACTTGCATGCCAAAGCGGGGCCGGAAGCCCGGCTTCACGAACGAAGCGGGGGGCCGGGTTCTGCCTTCTGCCGCCGCCTGAGTCTCACTCCGAAAATGGTTTGGGACTCGCTGGCAGCTCAGGGCCGCAGGCACACAGCAGAATGCTTCCACGCTCAGCAACGGCTGTCCCGGCTGGAGCGAAAATGCTCTCCAGTGTGGTACCTGCGAGTCAGCTGGTGGTTTTAAACCTGCACTCGCACACGGGGAAACCGTCCTGGGCCCAGAAACAGGAGCCGAGCCCAGAGGCGTGTCTTCGGCACAGGCCCCTTGCTCGCTCGGGTGGACTTTAAGGGAGTCAGTTCCCAGAGCTCTCAGCCACAGTACACAGTATACCGCGTCCTCTAAGCCAGTGACCGGCGGAAGCTTAAGGCACGGTATCTGCCCAGATTTCTGCCTTCGAAAGAGGTGCCTGGAACTCAGGGCTCCATGCACCGATGCCGGGGGAGTGCCAGCTTCGTGACCCTAGAGCTGGTACGAGAGCTGCCTCTGCGCGATGCCGGTTCTCTCGCCCTGTGATTCAGGGGAACCGTTTCCTAGGCCCTCACGCAGACACACTGAAAGTGTTGCCACCCTCCGGAACCGTGATGCTGTCTACAGCAGGGTCCCTCTCTACGGCTGTTAGCCTGTGTTCGGTCACTCTATAGCCTGGCTTCTACATGCTAGTGCTTAAGTACCTAGGTCTCCAAGGCAGGCCCACAGGGTACAGCAGTGCTCACATCCTCACACAAGAGAGGGGTCGAGAGAGCAGGCTTCCTCACAGGCCTGTTTCTCGGTCAGAGTAACGTTTAGGTTCCATCGCTCATGCTTTCACACAAACACGCCACAGGTGAAGTGTGCGCTCAGGGAAGGGCGTCCTTTGCGGAGGCTCGGGGCTTCTAGCGTTTGGTTCCTTGGCGTTAGGCGGATGGCAGTTCGGACTAAACGCACGCAGGGCCAGACGGCCTAGCTTCAGGAAAGAGGTGTGGCGTCCAGAGGCGCATTGGGCCCCTGCTCCTCTCTCCCTTGGAATTCCGCTGGGACCCACTCCCCAGCTGGGCACACAAGCACGGTCGGAGTACTGGCAGCGCCCCGTGGAGAGTGGAAGGGATTTTAAGCTGTGTTTCTTTCTAGGCTTCTTTCTTTCATGTCAGGTTTGAGAACCAAGGGTTTCAAAGCAATGGGGAGCAGTGTAGTTTTAGCACCTCCAGATAGCAAGTGTTGAGCTGAAAGTTTCCTTCTGCACCGGCTTGTTTCACCCTCGCTTTGGAGTCTGGAACCCGTTCCCCAGGCCCTCACCGTCGGTACACCTTACACTGTTTCCTCCCTCAGAGGGTCGGCGGTACCTAAAGCAAGGTTTCTCTACACTCTTGTTGCTTCGAGTTAGTATGCTATCAATTAGACTTGCATGTCAATGTGGAGACACAGGGCTGGCTTCCTGAAACCAGTGGGGAGTCTTGTTCTGCCTTCTGCCGTGGCCTTAGTCTCACTCAGTAAATGGGTTTGGACTCGCTGGCAGGGATCGCCCTCATGCACACAGCAGAATGCTTCCACCCTCAGGTACGGCTATTCGGGCTGAATCATGGATTCTCTACGGTGTGGTTCCTTCGAATTAGGTCGTTGGCTTTCGGTCTGCGTTCACTCACGGGGAACCGTAGTAGGCCCAGAAACAAGAGCTGAGCCAATATGTGTGTCTTCGGCACCGGCCTTTTCTCCCTCTTGTATACATAGGTAGGCCGTTCCCAGTGCTCTCAGCCACAGTACACATTCTACCGCGTCCTCCCAACCAATGACCGGCGGGAGCTATAGCATGGTTTCTCTCCACAGTGTGGTGCCTTCGAGGGAGGTGGCAGGAACTCAGGCCTCCACGCATCCATGCCGGAGGAGTGCTAGCTTTGTGACACTAGAGCTGGTGCGAGAGGTGGCTCTTCACGAAGACGTTTCTCTCACCCTGTGATTTAGGGGAATCGTTTCCCAGGTTCTCACGGAGACGCACTGAAAGTGTTGCCACCCTCTGGAACCGTGATGCTGTCTACAACAGTGTCCCTCTCCACTCCTTTTTCTTCGTATTAGTATGCGAGCAATTAGACTTGCATGCCAAAGTTGGACCGTAGTACTGGCTTCATGAAACAAGTGGGGAGTCATGTTTGCCTTCTGCCCCACCCTGGGTCTCACTACGAATATGGTTTAGGAAGTCCTTGCAGCGCTCTCATGCATGCTCACGCCCAAATTCTCCCACTCCCAGGAAAGCCTATTCGAAACGGAAGAACGGTTCTGTACAAGTGTTTTCTTTTCGAGTGAGGTCGCTACCTTTACACCTGCATGCACACACGGGGCCACGTGACTAGCCTCATGAAACAAGAGGGGAGTGAGAGCTGCACACCCGATACGATACCAGAGCCCCAGCAAGCATTCGTTCCTGATAAGTTCTGAAGTGAATTCCCGAAAGCACCATTGATTTTGGAGAAATGGCCCGTGCCAAACTCATCATGAAGAAACAGAGGAAAACCTGCCATTTGTCACACCCTGTGGCTCCTGGACAGAGGGCTTCCAGCGAAACACTGAAACGACGGCAACACTGTGACCAACGGCAGAGACACCATCCAGGAAGTCCAAGATTCATCTTAAAGCTGTCCTGAGAGCTGGTCTCCACCGTGACATGGGATCAATGCCTATCATCTTCAGGTTTCCCACCTGAAGGCTTCGCATGGCTCTGGCCCTATCTAGATTTGAGGCTACGTCTCATGGGAAACCGGATTGGGAACTCAAGTGTGGGGCAGGGCGATTCAGCCAAGAGGAGGGAACAAATAGGTGCAAGGTGCAAGCCCCAGGAGGGGGTTGCTCTCGAGACGAGGTTTCTGGAGACAACGTGACGTCATCCCCACAACGTGCCCAGACCCTGAACCGACCCCTAAATCTGAATGCCACTCTAACTCCTTAACTCCACCCTAGGACAGGACACCGCATTGATATCACGTTTACCCGGACTTCCCTGCAGAACCTAACCCTGACCCTAGCCCGGGCAGTGGCCACGACAGTCACCCAATGTCCCTTCAGAGTGTACAATGGACTGGGGAGACCTAGCCATTGCTAGACTCATCAGAAAGGAACACCGAGGGAAGACATGCCATTAGGAACCCTGGCTGCTGCTGGAACGCCAGGACTCTAACTAAACTCCGAGTCCTCAGCAATACTACGAACACCCCATAGACCTCATCCCGGGAGGGGGAGACTCTACCCAATGTTTGTTTACCCTCCACAGCTCCTCTAGATCGGGTCTCCACCATGACATCGTATAGGTGCTGCCAAACGTAATTCTCTCCCCCAACCCTAGACATGGCTCAGGCCCTACCTCCCCTCAAATGCGAGGATATACGAGAAAGGGAATTTGATAAGCTTGGTGAAAGACGGCATCGCATAGAGCAGCGAACACAAATAGTCCACGCTCAACCACGAGGGCGGTGCATGACACCATGATGTTAGGCAGAAATTGATGACAGCCGCATGTTGTCCCTATGGCCTGAAACCAGACGTAATCCCCGAGCTTAACCGTTGTGCTACCCATCCGACCGACCAGCCGGACGTGACGGCGTGCTACAATCAAATTGGCCCAGACTCTGAGCCGGGACACAACCCTATCCCGAGTCATGGTTGTGTCACCGACTACGGCCAATATCTTTTTGAGTGCACAGCGTCTTTGGGAGACCTAGCCCTTGTCCATCTTTTCAGGAAGGAACACAGAGGAAACAGGGCCACCTGCAACCCCTGGGTTTTGCTGGAGCGCAAGCTTCTATGAAAAATCAAGACCTCTCGAACGGAAGCCACACTGGAAGGTGGAGCCTCACACTTGTGCTAGCCCTCAGCTCAGGCGTCAGGTTACTGCCCTGCAAGATATTTGACCCCTACCGACTTCCAACCTCGACTTAACGGGACCCTGACGATGCCCGGACCCTACTTTGGAATGCACAGCTGGTTTTGGAGACCTGGAGAGGGCCTGATTTCTTGCGAAGGAATAGAGAGGGTAAAAGGTGCCCCCTGTTACCCCAGGTTGTTGCTGGACTCCAGGATTCCAGCGACACACTAAAAAGTCAGCAACACTAGGAGCACACACGCCCCCCCTCCCCACCCAAGACGCTGACCCAGAAGTCGGACACCCATACTGATACTAAGCCTCAACTCAGCCTCTAGAACAGGTCTCCACTGGGACATCGAATAGCCGCTGAACCGTCTTCCGCCTTCTCACCCTAACCCTAGACATGACTCTTGTCTAATCTAGGCCCAAAGCGAAGTCACGCAAGAGAGCGGATTTGGTACTCTACTCTAGTGCTGTAAGAGATGGACGAAAGTTCCAGGGAAATAAAGTGTGCCACGGGGAGGGGGGAGGGGCGGAGCAAGATGGCGGAGGAGTAGGAGACCTGGATTTCGTCTGGTCTCAGGAATTCAGCTGAATGGGGATCAAATCATTCTGAAAACATACGAACTCAACAGGAGATCAAAGAAAAGAATAGCAACAACTCTCTGAACAGAAAAGCGACCACTTTCTGGAAGGTAGGACGTGCGGAAAAGTGAATCTGAGGCGATATTCGGGAGGATAGACGGCGGGGGAGAGGGCCTCCATCGGCCCCTTCTGGCAAGTGATAGAGCCGCAGAGCACAATATCGGAACATTTAAGAAGTCGGCTCCACTGAGGTATGTCGCTCCAGTGGCTAAGCGGGGGGTGGAACCTTCGCGGGACTGTGTGGTCTCAGGACCCTCAGGGTCACAGAAAGACCAGGGGTGACTGAGTGCAGCGGAGCTTCCGGGTATCGGAGTGGGGAAGCCGGCAGCAGAGACAGAGCCGAGGCGCGGGCTCTCAGCTCGGGGTTGCCATAAACTGTGATCCGCGGCCCAGTCGGGCCACTGCTCCTCCAGCAGGGACCCAACAAGCAGCAGAGCTGGGGAGACTCCCCTTCCTCCCCCGGGAGGAGCGGTGCGGGAACACACCGCAGGGATCTGCTGGGTTTGGGGACTCCACACGGGGTCGAGTGCCAGAGATAGAAACGCTCGGTCACAGGCTGGGTGAGTACGGAGTGCGGCTGGAGACCTGGTCACTCCGACTGACTGCTTTTCTCTGGGGGCGCAATGAGGAGCAGGGCCCCGAGTTCTCAGCTCCTCCGGGGGGAGATTGGGAGGCCACCATTTTCAGTCTGGTCCTCCAAAGCTGTACCGAGAGCTTGCAGGGAACAAAAGCTCCTGTGAGCAAACCTGAGCAGCTTGCTTAGCCTGGACCAACGAGGGCGAGGCAATTCCGCCTCCAGCAAAGACATTTGGAAACCACGGCAACAGGCCCCTCCCCCAGAAGATCAGCATGAACAGCCAGCCAAGACCAAGTTTACCGATCAAGGAGAAAGGGAGAACTCCAGCGCTAGGGGAATACTGCACATAGAATTCATGGTTTTTTACCATGATTCATTAGTTTTTCAATGTTAATTTCTTTAACTTTTTTTTGAATTTTTCTTTTTCCCTTTTCAACCAACATCTTATCAATCCCTTTTTTTAAAAAAACATTTTTTATTTTTCATTTTTAGAGTCATATTTTATCCCTTCATAGTAGTTACCCTTATTTTTGGCGTATATATATAAGTTGTTCTCGCTTTAAAAACTTGAGATACAGTTTCTTCTAACAGATCAAGATATACCCTAAATCACTAGTGTATGGCTTTGTTCTAGTCTCCTGCCTGATCACATTCTCTCCCTTTTTTTTTTAAATCTTCTTTCTTTTTTCAAACAACTTATCAATTTCTTTTATAATATCTTTTATAATTTTCATCTTTACAGTCATATTCCATCCCTTCATTGTATCAACCCTTATTTTGTACATATATAAGTTTTTCTTCCTTTATAATTTTAGGAGGCACTTTCTTCTAAAAGACCAAAATACGCCCCAAATCTAGTGTGTGGCACTGATCTATGCACTAGCCTGATCGTATTTGATCATATTCTGGTTTTTTTTTTGTTTTATGCTGTTTTTGTTTATCTTTTTCTTTTCTTTTTTTATCTTCTTTTTTCTTTCTTTCCCTTTCTTTTCCTATGGTTTCAGGTCTTTTCTGATTTATATAGAGTATATTTGCTGGGGACGTTGTTAATCCGTTAGCATTTTGTTCTCTCATTCATCCATTCTCCTCTGGACAAAATGACAAGACGAAAGAAATTACCCCAGCGAAAAGAACAAGAGGTAGTACTGTCTGCCAGGGACCTACTCAATAAGAAAATTAGTACGATGTCAAACCTAGAGTTCAGAATCATGACTTTAAAGATCCTAGCTGGGCTTGAGAAAAGCGTGGAAATTATTAGAGAAACCCTTTCTGGAGAAATAAAAGAACTAAAATCTAACCAAGTCGAAATCAAAAAGGCTATTAATGAGGTGCAATCAAAAATGGGGCACTAACTGCTAGGGTAAATGAGGCAGAAGAGAGATTCAGCGGTATAGAAGACCAAATGATGGAAAATAAAGAGGCTGAGAAAAAGAGATAAACAACTACAGGTTCACGAGGGCAGAAATCGAGAGATAAGCGATACGATAAGATGAAACATCATTAGAATAATTGGGAACCCAGAAGAAGAATGAGGAGAGAGAGGGGCAAAAGGTATATTGGAGCAATTTATAGCAGAGAACTTCCCTAATGTGGGGAAGGAAACAGGCATCAAAATCCAGGAGGCACAGAGAACCCCTCTCAAAATCAATAAAAATAGGTCAACACCCCGACATCTAAGAGTAAAACTTACGAGTCTCAGAGACAAAGAGAAAACCCTGAAAGCAGCTCGGGAGAGGAGATATGTAACCTACAATGGTAGAAACGTTAGATTGGCAACAGACCTATCCACAGAGACCTGGCAGACCAGAAAGGACTGGCATGATATCTTCAGAGCACTAAACGAGAAAAATATGCAGCCAAGAATACTATATCCAGCTAGGCTGTCACTGAAAATAGAAGGAGAAGTAAAAAGCTTCCAGGACAAACAAAAACTAAAGGAATTTGCAAACACAAAACCAGCCCTAAAAGAAATTTTGAAAAGGGTCCTCGAAGCAAAGAGAGAGCCTAAAAGCAGCATAGATCAGAAGGGAACACAGACAATATACAGTCACAGTCACCTTACAGGCAATACAGTGGCACTAAATTCCTATCTTTCAATAGTTACCCTGAAAGTAAATGGGCTAAATGCCCCAATCAAAAGACACAGGCTATCAGATTGGATTAAAAAAACAAGACCCATCAATATGCTGTCTGCAAGAGACTCATTTTAGACCCAAAGACACCCCCAGATTCAAAGTGAGGGGGTGGAAAATCATTTACCATGCTAATGGACACCAAAAGAAAGCTGGGGTGGCAATTCTTATATCAGACAAATTAGATTTTAAAACAAAGACTGTAATAAGAGATGAAGAAGGACACTATATCCCACTTAAAGGGTCTATCCAACAAGAAGATCTAACAATTGTAAATATCTATGTCCCTAACATGGGAGCAGCCAATTATATAAGGCAATTAAAAACAAAAGCAAAGAAACATACTGGCAACAATACAATAATAGTAGGGGACTTTAACACCCCCCTGACTGAAGTGGACAGATCATCTAAGCAAAAGATCAACAAGGAAATAAAGACTTTAAATGAAACACTGGACCAAATGGACTTCACAGATATATTCAGAACATTCCATCCCAAAGCAACGGAATACACATTCTTCTCTAGTGCCCATGGAACATTCTCCAGAATTGATCACATCCTAGGTCACAAATCAGGTCTCAACTGGTACCAAAAGACTGGAATTATTCCCTGCATATTTTCAGACCACAATGCTTTGAAACTAGAACTCAGTCACAAGAGGAAAGTCGGAAAGAACTCAAATACATGGAGGCTAAAGAGCCTCCTACTAAAGAATGAATGGGTCAACCAGGAATTAAAGGAGAATTAAAAAAATTCATGGAAACCAATGAAAATGAAAACACAGCTGTTCAAAATCTTTGGGATGCAACAAAGGCAGTCCTCAAGGAAAGTATAGAGCAATACAAGCCTTTCTCAAGAAACAAGAAAGGTCTCAAATACACAACCTAACCCTACACCTAAAGGACCTAGAGAAAAAACAGCAAATAAAGCCTAAACCCCGCAGAAGAAGAGAAATAACAAAGATCAGAGCAGAAATCAATGAAATAGAAACCAAACGAACAGTAGAACACATCAACGAAACTAGGAGCTGGTTCTTTGAAAGAATTAACAAGATTGATAAACCGCTGGCCAGACTGATCAAAAAGAAAAGAGAAATGACCCAAATCAACAAAATCATGAATGAAAGAGGAGAGATCACAAGCAACACCAAAGAAATACAAACAATTAAAAGAACATATTATGAGCAACTCTATGTCAGCAAATTAGATAATCTGGAAGAAATGGGTGCATTCCTAGAGATGTATCAACTACCAAAACTGAAACAGGAAGAAATAGAAAACCTGAACAGACCTATACCCACTAAGGAAATTGAAGCAGTCATCAAAAATCTCCCAACAAACAAAAGCCCAGGGCCAGATGGCTTCTCAGGGGAATTCTATCAAACATTTAAAGAAGAATTAATTCCTATTCTCCTGAAACTGTTCGAAAAAATAGAAACGGAAGGAAAACTTCCAAACTCATTTTATGAGGCCAGCATTACTTTGATCCCCAAACCAGACAAAGACCCCATCCCAAAGGAGAAGTACAGACCAATATCCTTGATGAACATGGATGCAAAAATTCTCACCAAAATACTAGCCAATAGGATCCAACAGTACATTAAAAGGATTATTCACCACGATCAAGTGGGATTTATCCCTGGGCTGCAAGGTTGGTTCAACATCCGCAAATCAATCAACGTGACACAATACATTAACAAAAGAAAGAACAAGACTCATACGATCCTCTCAATAGATGCAGAAAAAGCATTTGACAAAGTACAGCATCCTTTCTCGGTCAAAACTCTTCAGAGTATAGGGATAGAGGGAACATACCTCAATATCATAAAAGCGATCTAGGAAAAACCTACAGCAAATATCATTCTCAAGCTTTTCCCCTAAGGTCAGGAACACGGCAGGGATGTCCACTATCACCACTGCTATTCAACATAGTATTAGAAGTCCTAGCCACAGCAATCAGACCACAAAAAGAAATCCAAGGCATCCAAATCGGCAAAGAAGAAGTCAAACTCTCACTCTTTGCAGATGATATGATACTGTATATGGAAAACCCAAAAGACTCCACCCCAAAACTGCTAGAACTCATACAGGAATTCAGTCAAGTAGAAGGCTATAAAATCAATGCACAGAAATCAGTGGCATTCCTATACACCAACAACGAGACAGAAGAGAGACAAATCAAGGAGTCGATCCCATTTACAATTGCACCCAAAACCATAATATACCTAGGAATAAATTTAACCAAAGAGGCAAAGGATCTGTACTCAGAAAACTCTAAAATACTCATGAAAGAAATTGAAGAAGACACAAAGAAATGGAAAAACGTTCCATGCTCATGGATTAGGGAGAACCAACATTGCGAAGATGTCAATGCTACCTAGAGCAATCTACACATTCAGTGCAATCCCCATCAAAATACCATCACTTTTTTCAAGGAAATGGAACAAATAGTCCTAAAATTTGTATGGAACCAGAAGAGACCCTGAATAGCCAGAGGAATATTGAAAAAGAAAAGCAAAGCTTGTGGCATCACAATTCCAGACTTCCAATTCTATTACAAAGCTGTCATCGTGAAGACGGTATGGTACTGGCACAAAAACAGACACATAGATCAATGGAACAGAATCGAGAGCCCAGAAATGGACCCTCAACTCTATGGTCAACTTATCTTTGACAAAGTAGGAAAGAATGTCCAATGGAAAAAAGACAGTCTCTTCAACAAATAGTGTTGGGAAAATCGGACAGCCACATGCAGAAGAATGAAACTGGACCATTTGCTTACACCACACACAAAAATAGACTCCAAATGGTTGAAAGACCTAAACGTGAGACAGGAGTCCATCAACATCCTAAAGGAGAACACAGGTAGCAACCTCTTCGACCTCAGCCGCAGCAACTTCTTCCTAGAAACATCGCCAAAGGCAAGGGAAGCAGGGGCAAAAATGACCTATTGGGATTTCATCAAGATGAAAAGCTTTTGCACAGCCAAAGAAACAGTCTGCAAAACCAAAAGACAGCCGACAGAATGGGAGAAAATATTTGCAAATGACATATCAGATAAAGCGCTAGTATCCAAAATCTATAAAGAACTTATCCAACTCCACACCCAAAGAACACATAATCCAATCAAGAAATGGGTAGAAGACATGAACAGACATTTTTCTAAAGAAGACATCCAAATGGCCAACAGACACATGGAAAAGTGCTCATCATCGCTCGGCATCAGGGAAATCCAAATCAAAACCTCCATGAGATACCACCTCACACCAGTCAGAATGGCTAGAATTAACAAGTCAGGAAACGACAGATGTTGGCGGGGATGCGGAGAAAGGGGAACCCTCCTACACTCTTGGTGGGAATGCAAGCTGGTGCAACTACTCTGGAAAACAGTACGGAGGTTCCTCAAACAGTTGAAAATAGAGCTACCGTATGATCCAGCAATTGCACTACTGGGTATTTACCCCAAAGATACAAATGTAGGGACCCGAAGGGGTACGTGCACCCCAATGCTTATAGCAGCAAGGTCCACAATAGCCAAACTGTGGAAAGAGCCATGATGTCCATCAACAGATGAATGGATAAAGCAGAGGTGGTATATATACACAATGGAATATTATGCAGCCATAACAAGGAATGAGATCTTGTCATTTGCAACGACGTGGATGGAACTGGAGGGTGTTATGCTGAGTGAAATAAGTCAATCAGAGAAAGACATGTATCATATGCCCTCGCTGATATGAGGAATTTTTAACCTCGGGAAACAAACTGAGGGTTGCTGGAGTGGTGGGGGGTGGGAGGGATGGGGTGGCTGGGTGACAGACATTGGGGAGGGTATGTGCTATGGTGAGCACTGTGAATTGTGCAAGACTGTTGAATCACAGATCAGTACTTCTGAAACAAATAATGCAATATATGTTAAGAAAGAAAAGAAGAAGAAGATAGCAGGATGGGAAGAATGAAGGGGAGTAAGTCAGTGGGGGAGACGAACCATGAGAGACGATGGACTGTGAAAAACAAACTGAGGTTTCTAGAGGGGAGGGGGTTGGGGGGATGGATTAGCCTGGTGATGGGTATTAAAGAGGGCACGTTCTGCATGGAGCACTGGGTGTTATGCACAAACAATGAATCATGGAACACTACATCAAAAACTAATGATGTATGGTGATTAACATAACAATAAAAAAATTAAAAAAACAGAGAAAGTGAGGAGTAAATAACACATTTTACTTTGGATGGAATAGTAGGCAGACTTTCTTCATGGGTCCCCCGAAGATGTCTTCTCCTACTCCCCAGAATCTGTGAATATGAAGAGATGATCACGTCATAACATTATGTCATATTACCAGGCACAGTGGAGCTTAAAATTGGATGATCACCCTGGATTACCTAGGGGTGGCCCACTGTAACCCCACAAGCCCTTAAAGCAGTGAGTGTTCTCCAGCTGGTAGTAGAAGTTGGAAGAGCTCCATAATCATGGCTGTTTTGAAGATGGAGAGGGGGCTGCCTGAGAAGGAATGCAGGTAGCCCACAGGAGTTAAGAACAGTCCCCATCTGGCAACCAGCAGCGAAACGGTGACCCCAGCCTCACAGTCCCAAGAACTCAAGTCTGACAGCAACCTGAAGGAGCTTGAAAGCAAATTCCTGTCCAGATCCTCCAGTTAGGAGCCCAGTCCTGCCAATACCTTGATTTTGACCTTGTGAGACTCTGAACAGAAAATCTAGCCACAGTGTACTGAACTCTGACCTACAGAGTGCAAGCTAATAAATGGATGTTGTTTAAAAAAATAAAAAATAAAAATAAAAATAAACTGTGCCACGTGCCACCACGACAGTGGTACATGACAGGACGATTCTAGAGCTAAATTTACGTTGGTCTCACATTGTGCCTACGTCCAGAAATCTAACCCTATCCCCGAAATTAAGCCCAATGGTCACCCTCCAAGCAGCCAGCAGGACAGGAGGGAGCCCTGGCATCACATGGGCCCAGACAGTCTGACGGAAGCTAACCCTAACCCGAGCCCTGATTGTGGCACTCCCTAGGGCCAACCTACATCCTGAATGAGCAAAGGATTTGGTGGGGAGGGTCCAGCCATGCAGGAACAGAGAAGGAAACCGTACCACTTCAAAGCAAGGTTTTGCCGGAGAGTAGGGTTCTGTGAAAAATCAAGACCCCCCCAACCCTAAGAGCATCCCTCTGAGGCTGCAACACAGGCTGGAGCCGCACCTTAACGCTAGCACTCATCTCGGGCCTAATGGGACGTCCACACCCTGCCATCAGATTGACCCCAAAACACACCCGGTACAATACCGGAGCCCCAGCAAGGATTCGTTCCTGATAATGTCCGAAGTGAAGTCCCGAAAGCACCAGTGATTTGGGAGAAATGGCCCGTGCCAGACTCATCAGCAAGAAACAAGGGAGGAAAACCTGCCATTTGTCACACCCTGCGGCTCCCGGACACAAGGCTTCCAGAGAAACACTGAAACGATGGCAACACTGTGAGCAACGGCAGAGACACCATCGAGGAAGTCCGAGATTCATCCTAAAGCTGTCCTGAGAGCTGATCTCCACAGTGACATGGGATCAGTGCCTATCATCTTCAGGTTTCCCACCCGAACACTTGTCATGGCTCTGGCCCTACCTAGGTTCGAGGCTACGTCTCATGGGAAACCGCATTGGGAACTCAAGTGTTGTGCGGGGCGATTCCTGGCTGTTTGAGATGCCTTCATTCTGAAGAACAGATGGGTTGTGCACGGCCTGATATGCTCTAGGACCTTTTCAGTGCAGAAATAGTTTGGTTCAAGGAATAATGCTCCAAACAGCCGTTCCAAACATTTGATCATCACCTGGGAGTTGTAGCCTGGTACCTCTGAATCACTGCTGCCTAATGCACTGATGGAAATGCAGGAAATCCTCCAATGTCAGAAGCTTCCCTGTCCTTGGGAAGGAAGAATGAAGGCCTTTTGGGGGCACATGCATAGTTCAGACGGTTAAGCATCTCACTCTTGATTTTGGCTCAGGTCATGGTTGTGGGAATCGAGCCCCCAGATACAGCATCATGCTGGATGTGGAGCCTGCTTCTGCCCCTCCTCCACCCTGAGCATGCTCTCTCTCTATCTTTGTCTTTCTACAAAAGAAAAAAAAAAGTGAACGCCTCTTGTTTACTCTGTTTCCAAGTGTAGCCGGTGGAGATTTCCCTTTGCCCGAGACCACTGGAGTTTCTTATTCTTAAGTGGCCAGATTGTTTAGACATTGTGCCAGCCACTTAATTCTCAATATGATCCCATCCTCCTCTCCTTGAAGCACTTTTGGCCTCCATGTGTAAATTTTCATTTTTGTTCTTTTTTCAAAATGTATTCTATCTAGGGCGCGAATCAGGAAAAATGTCTCAGAACGAAACTTTCTGCTTTAATCTAAGGGGGTGTGGCAGAGTTCTCAGGACTGTGGGATACCTTGGACTGCAGGGCCCCTTGACGTTGACTTTTAGAACTCTGTGGACATCGAGAAACCTAGGGAACTTGAAGGTGCCCACCAGAGAGTGTGTGCGTCATTTCTGCAGAAAGGAGAATTTAAGTTGGACATACCCATCCCAAATTTATTCCACTCCCATTTGAAATATACAAGTCTTTCTTTCTTGGACACAATAGGAACCTTGCCTCCAAGCATACATAGACATCCTTGCGCCCTTTCTCCAAACCAGGTACGTTCTGGAGGCCATTGAGAGCCAGTGTTCTCAGAGCAGTACTTTCACATTGAAACTGAGGATTCCGACGGAGTCCCTGTGACTCTGAGATAGCTTTGCCACAGGGCTCCTTGTAATTTGACTTCAGAACAGTGTTGACATCAGGAAGGCTAGGGAGTTTGAAGGAGCTCAAAAGATTGGTTTTAGGAATGGCCAGAGGTTTTGGAAGGGAGCTTGCCTCCATTTCTGGGGCAAGGGGAGCTGAAGTTTGATACCTCACTCCCAGATAACTTTCATTCCCATTTGAAGTGTTGAACTTTGGTTTTCCTTGAAGACATCCCATCCTCTTGCTGTTTTTGTAGCTATGTTGCTTCACATGTAGGAATACTAGGGTTGGCATCTCACAACCAGTGTGTGCCACCAACCACAAAGTGTTGGTTGCAAGTTCCCACTGAGATCCTGTGCTAGGGGAGAGCAATGTGTCTGAGAGCCGAAAGGAAAATTTCCCCTTCTGCCTCTGAGTACTTGGTTCTTGTCCTGCTGTTTGAAATGCTGTGGTTGGCAGCCAGCTTGTCTCCCTCCCCTGGCTGCCAGAGATGCCTTCATTCGGAAGAGCAGACAGTTGACACATGTGTGGTATGCTCCGGGACCTCTTCAGTCTAAAAAGAGCTCTTGCCAGGAATGCTCCTCCAATGGCTACTTCCAAATGCATCATCAGCTGGGAGAACCGGTCTGCTAACACTAAAGCGTTTCTGGTTTTTTTGTGTCCCCCCCTCCCCGCCACAGACGGAAAGGCAGCAGGAGTGACATCCGATTCCAGATTTCCCGCTCTTTACGAAGGAAGAATGAAGGCCTCTTGCTTCTTTGGCTCCCAGGGGTAGGCCCTGGAGGCTTCCCATTGCCAAAGCCAACAGGCCTTTCTGATCCCGGAGACTAACAGATTTTGCTAGGTATTTTAGTCTCAACATTGGTTTATTCTCAACTCTGGGAAAGTCCACATTCCCTCTCTGTCCATTTGCATTCCTTTGAATGCTTTTTCAAACTAGGTTCTCCAGAACAGAGGCATCTCAGACAGCCAGGGAGGGAGGTGCCTTTGCTACCCGTCTACACACTTACCCAAGGCAGCCACACAACAAGCTCAGGGATAAGAGGGCCAGGGAACTCCCCAGGAATCCCTAGGCGCTGCTGTGAGGAAATGCACCTTCCAGTTTGAATGTGAACCAAGAGCTAGACAGACAATCTGCGAGACTACAGGAATGTATATAAGCAGGGCCATTTTAAGTGGGATAAATCTGTAATGAGACATCTAATTTTTTCCCCTTCTGCAAGAAATGAGTCCTCCGGCCAAGCCTACGCACAGACATTCACTGCTTGCAAGCTTCCAATGCCTTAGGCCTCCTCAGGCCAACATAGTTCTGAACAGCATTTCCAGGGGGCTCTGTGGCCAACACTTCCACACAGTCACAAAGAATCTTCCAGATCTTCCAGCTGAATGAACAGGATATTGCTCTGAGACACTGGATCAGAAGGCCCACAGGGTGAACCTCAGCAGAAAAAGAGCAAGAGGGTGGAAGTGGGTATATGCTGGGCCAAATGTGTTTATTAGAGATGCGATGAGACATCATGTTTTGATTGAGGTGACTAGGCCCATCTCCTAGCAACCCAATTTTCATTCCCAGGAATGAGAAACAACTGTGGGCTTGGGGAAAGGGCAACCATTGCCTAGACCTGGGAGCCCTGTCACCAAGAACTCTGCATTCTTCCTTCAGAATGAGAGGGAAATTTGGTGGTAGTGTTGTTGTTGTTGTTGTTGTTGTTGTTGTTGTTGTTGTTGTTTTGCCCTTCCCATGAATGGATAGAGGCTGCAGTCACTCAGCTATACTAATGGGACTCCCAGCTGATGCTCAAGGTTTTGGATGCAAACTTTGGTGCTACAGTCCTTGAAAGGGCACCTCCTGAACTCACCAGATCCTCCAGCATGCAGCATATTGGTGACCTTTGTTCCTCAAAAGGAGGGCATCTCAAGGTCAAGGAGAGAATAGCCACCTTTCCTTTCCTTTGGGATATCAGATAAGGGTACTCTGACTGAGCACAGGACTGAAGTAGGAACTCACGACCAATCGTTGGGTGCTGGCTACTTGGGTAGAATCCCCTCTTCGCCGTGTGTAAACCCACTCTAAATTTCGGCAAGGGCATGGAAATGATTCCAGTGAAGGCCGAAATTTGACAATAAATTTGGGACTAGGATACATCTGGGAATGAAGTTTGTCACTTCATTTCCTTTTACCCAAGAAATGAGGCCCACTCCTTCTAACAACCTGGGGCCAAGCCTACACAGAAACATTACTCGCAGGGCACTTCCAAATGTCTTAACCTCTGAGGTCCCCATAGTTCTGAAAGCCTGTTACAAGGGGCAATGTGCCCCAATCCCTCCCACAATCACAAGGACTTAGCTGGACCTGCTTAAATAGAGGCTATTACTCTGAGACACTGGATCTGAATGACGCCCAGGGCAAACTTAGATTGAAAAAAGAGCTAAAAGGTGGAAAATGATGCATGGAAGGCCAAAGTTCTTCATTAGCGATGAGAATGGGATAATGTGAAGAAAGCACAGTCTCCTAGCAAGCAGTCTGCCGCAGGGAAATCGTACACCTGTGGGCTTGGGCAAAGGTAAACATTTCTGCCTTGCATGTGGGAGCCCTGTCATTAAGAGGCCTGCATTCCTCCTTCAGAAAGCGGAAAATCTGGTCTTGGTTTTGTTTTCTGTTTTTAAAATTGCCCTTACCGTGCATGGATAGGCACAGAAGCAAATGTGGGTGACGGTTTTGTCCTCTTGGCTTATGTTTAAGTGTTGGGCTGAGTTCGCATGAGATTTGGGCTGATATCTGGCGAGACTTGGGAGATCTCTCAAGAATGGACTGAGTTTTCATGAGATTTGGATGATTTCTCTTGAGATTTGGACAGAGACTGGTGAGATGTGGATGAGATCACATGAGATTTGAAGTGAGAACACACGAGATTTGTGTAGAAATGTGAAGAGGTGTGTGTGAGATCACGGGAGATTTGGATTGAGATCTCACAAGATTTGGGTAGAAATCTCACGAGATGTCTGACATATCATGATTTTTTGGACTGAGTCCTGCTGAGATTTAAACTGCATATCGTGAGATTTGGACAGACCTCACGAGATTTGGCTTGAAATCTTGAGAGATGTGCGTGAGTTATCAAAGGATATGGATTGAGTTCTCACAAGATTTGCATTGAAGTCTCATGAGATTTGGACTGAGATCTCAGGAGATTTGGGTCAAACTCTCATGAGATGTGCCTGAATTTATCTTGAGATTTGGAGTGAGTTCTCATGAGATTTGTCCGAGTTCTCTCAAGATTTGGACTCAGATCCCACTATATTTGGACCCAGATCTGGCAAGATTTGAATGAGATCTCATGAGATTTGTACTAAGATCGGATGAGATTTGTGTAGAAATCTGGTGAGATGTGCAAGAGATCTCATGTTATTTGGATTGAGATCATACAAGATTCGTACTCTGTTCTCATGAGATTTTGACTCTGTTCTCATGAGATTTGGATAGAAATGTAGGAAGATATGTGTGAGATCTCATGAGATTTGGACTGAAATCTGGTGAGATTTGGACTGAGTTCAAACGAAATTTGTACTAGGATGTCATGAGATGTGGACTAAGATCTCTCGAGATTTGGAAGAGATCTCTCAAGATGTGGACTGAGTGCTCACAAGAGTTGGGTGAGTTCCTTTGAGATTTGGACTGAGAACACACGAGACTGGGGTGAAAATATGACTAGATGAGTGTGAGATATCAGGAGCTTTGGACTGAGCTGTGGCAAGAAGTGGACTGGGTTCAAATGAGATTTGGACTGAGTTCCCCAAGATTTGGATGAGTTCTCTTGAGATTTGGACTAAGATCTCATAAGATTTGGACTGAGATATGGTGAGATTTGGAAGTGATCACATGAGCCTTGGACTAAGATCTCACGAAATTTGAACTGAGGTCTGGTGAGAATTGAAAGAGGTCTCTCAAGATTTAGACTGAGTTCTCACAAGATTTGAACTGAGATCTGGTGAGATTTGAATGAGATCTCACAAGATTTGGGTAGAAATCTTGTGAGAGGAGCGTGAGTTCTTATGTGACTTGGACATAGGTCTGGTGAGATTTGGAAGACATTTCATGAGATTTTTACAGAGTTCCTCAAAACTTGGATGAGTTCTCTCAAGATTTGGACTAAGATTTCACGAGATTGGACTGAGATCTGGCGAGATTTGGCAGAGATCTCTCAAGATTTGGACAGAGATTGGTGAGATTTGGATGAGATCATGAGACTTGGACAGAGAACATATAAGTGGTCTAGAAATCTGATGAGATGTGTGTGAGATCTCAGGAGATCTGGATGGAGTTCTGGTGAGATTTGGTCTGAGATCAAATGAGATTTGTACTGAGTTCTCTTGATTTTTGGACTGAGATCTGGTGAGATATGGAAGAGATTGCATGAGATTTGGACTAAGATCTCACGAGATTTGAACTGAGATCTCGTGAGATTTGGGTCAAAATCTCATGAGATGTGCCTGAAATTAACACAAGAGTGGGACTGAGTTCTCAGGAGATTTGGGTTGAGATCTCCCAGGGATTGAATGAGAGCTCTAGAGATTTGTACTGAGCCTAGAGAGATTTGAATGAGATCAAAAGAGAGTCAGATGCTGTTCTCACGAGATTTTGACTCAGATCTCATGGGATCTGCCTAGAAATCTCGCAAATATATGTTTGAGATCTTATGAGGTTTGGACTGAGATATGGCAGGATTTGGCAGAGATCTCTCGAGATTTGGACTGAACTCTCATGAGATTTGGATGAGTTCCCTTGAGATTTAGACAGAGATTGGTGAGATTGGATGAGATCTCATGAGATTTAGTAGAAATCTCATGAGAAATTCATGAGGTTTCTCAAGATGTGGATTGAGTTTTCTCAAGATTTGGACTGAGATCTGGCGATATTTGGACCGAGATCTCACAAGATTTGGACTGATATCTGGTGTGATTTGGAAGAGATCCGTCCAGATGTGGTAACTGAGTTCTCACGAGGTTTGGGTGATTTCCCTTGAGATTTGGACTGAGCACGCATGAGACTTGGGTAAAAATATGACGAGATGATTGTAAGATTATCAAGAGCTTTGAACTGAGCTGTGGTGAGAATTGGACTGAGTTCAAACGAGATTTGGACTGAGATCTGGTGAGATTTGAAGGAGACCTCATGAGATTTGGGTAGAAATCTCATGAGATGAGCATGAGTTCTCACATGACTTGGACATAGGTCTGGCGAGATTTGGAAGACATCTTATGAGATTTTGACTGAGTTCCCCGAGATTTGGATGAGTTCTCTCAAGATCTGGACTAAGATCTCACGAGATTTGATTAGAAATCACGCAAAATGTGCCTGAGTTATCACGAGATTTGGACTGAGTTCTCCCAAGATTTGGAGTGAGATCTTCTGAGATTTGGACTGAGTTCCAATGAGATTTGGCTGAGATCTCATGATATTTGGACTGAGATTGCCCAAGATTTGGACTAATATCTCTTGAGATTTGGAATGAGATATGGTGAGATTTGGACTGAGTTCTCACGAGATTTGGACTGAGACCTCATGAGCTTTGGGTTGAAATCTCCTGACATGCACGTGCCATCTCATGAGATTTGGACTGAGTTCTGGCGAGGTTTGGATGAGATCTCACAGGGTTTGGATGAGTTCTCTAGAGATAGAGACTGAGACTGATGAGATTTGAATGAGTTCATAGGTGGTATGGACACTGTTCTCATGGATTTTGACGCAGATCTCACAAGATTAGCCTAGCGATCACACAAGACTTGGACTGATCTCACGAGATTTGGCGAGAAATCTTGTCAGATGTATGTGAGATCTCATGAGATTTGAACTGAAGGTTGGTGAGATGGAAGAGATCTCATGATATTTGGAGAGAGTTCTCACATGATTTGGACTGAGATCTGGTGAGATTTGAATGAGAACTCATGAGATTTGGGCCGAAATCTCGTGAGAGGAGCGTGAGTTCTCATGTGACTTGCACATAGGTCTGGCCAGATTTGGAAGACATCTTACGAGTTTGACGGAGTTCCTTGAGATTTAGATGAGGTCTCTTGAGATTTGGACTAAGATCTCATGAGATTTGGACTGAGATCTGATGAGATTTGGAAGAAATCACATGAGGTTTGGACTAAGATCTCGAGATATGGACTGGGATCTAGCGAGATTTGGAAGAGATCTCTCAAAATTTTGACAGAGTTTGGTGAGGTTTGGATGAGATCTCATGAGATTTGGCCTGAGAATATATGAAATTTGGCTAGAAATCTGACGAAATGTGTGTGAGATCTCAGGAGATTTGGACTAAGATCTCAATAGATTTGTACTGAGATCTGGTGATGTTTGAGTTCTCACTAGATTCGAACTGAGATCTCATGAGATTTGGGTTGAAATCTCATGAGATGTGTGTGATTTCTCACGTGATTTGGATGTAGATCTGTTGAGATTTAGAAGACAATTCACGAGTTCGGACTGAGTTCTCTGTTGATTTGGACAGACATTTTTTGTAAATCTCACGAGATTTGGATTGAGATCTGGTGAGATCTGGATGAGATCTCATGAGATTTGGGTAGAAATCTCAGGAGATATGCATAATTTCTCATGTGACTTGGATGTAGGCCTGGCAAGTTTTGGAAGACATCTCATGAGATTTTGACTGAGTTCCCTGAGATTTGGATGAGTTCTCTTGAGATTTGGTCTAAGATCTCACAAGATTTGGTTAGAAATGTCACAAAACATGTCTGATTATCACGAGATTTGGACTGAGTTCCCCAAGATTTGGACAGATCTCAGGAGATTTGGCTAGAAATCTCATGAGATGTGTGTGAGATCTTACGAGATTTGGAATGAGTTTTGGCGAGATTTATACTTAGTTCTCCTGAGCTTTGGACTGAGATCTCATGAGATTTGGGTAGAAATCTCAGGAGATGTTCCTGACATATCGAGATTTGGTCCAAGTTCTCATGAGATTTCGACAGAGATCTCATGAGATTTGGGTAGAAATCTCATGAGATGTTCCTGACATATCGAGATTTGGTCCAAGTTCTCATGAGATTTGGACTGAGATCTCATGAGATTTGTAGAGATCTCAGGATATTTGTATAGCGATCTGACAAGATGTGCATGAGAGCTCATGAGATTTGGAATGAGATCTTGGAAGATTTGAACTTAGTTGTCACAAGATTTGGGCTGAGATCTCATAAGATTTGGATTGACATCTCACAGGGTTTGGATGAGACCTCCAGAGATTTGGACTGAGCCTGGTGAGGTTTGAATGAGATCAAATGAGATTTGGATGCTGTTCTCATGAGATTTTGACTCTGATCTCATGAGATTTGGCTAGAAATTTTGCAAGATATGTTTGAGATCTCATGAGGTTTGGACTGAGATCTGGTGGGATTTGGTAGAGATCTCTCAATATTTGGACTGAATTCTCATGAGATTTGTTTGAGGTCTCTGGACTTTTGGAGAGAGATTGATGAGATTTGGACTGATATCTGGTGAGATTTGGATGAGATCTCTCAAGATTTGGACTGAGTTGGGCGCCTGGGTGGCTCAGTTGGTTAAGCGAATGCCTTTGGCTCAGGTCATGATCCTGGAGTCCCGGGATTGAGTCCCACATCGGGCTCCCTGCTCAGCGGGGAGTCTGCTTCTCCCTCTGACCCAACCCTCTCTCATGCTCTCTCCCTCTCTCTCTCTCTCATTCTCTCTCTCCAATAAATAAAATCTTAAAAAAAAGATTTGGACTGAGTTTTCATGAGATTTGGGTGAGTTCCCTTGAGATTTGGACTGAGAATGCATGAGATGGGTAAAAATACGATGAGATGAGCGTGAGATATCAGGAGATTTGGACTGAGCTGTGGCAAGAACTGGACTGAGTTCAAATGAGATTGGACTGAGATCTCACAAGATTTGGACTGAGTTCCCTGAGATTGGATGCGTTATCTCGAGATTTGGGCTAAGATCTCATGAGATTTGGACTGAGATACGGTGAGATTTGGAAGAGATTGCATGAGACTTGGACTAAGATCTCACGAGATTTGGGCCAGAATCTGGTGAGAACTGAAAGAGATCTCTCAAGAATTGGACTGAATTTTCATGAGATTTGGATGAGATTTCCCAAGATTTGGAATGAGATCCCATGAGATTTGGTAGAAATCTCACAAGATGTGCATGAGATTTCACAAGATTTGGACCGAGTTTTCTTTTTTTTTAAGATCTTATTTATTTGTCAGAGAGAGAGAGAGAGCACAAGCAGGGAAAGCGGCAGAGGGAGAAGCTGGCTCCCCGCTGAGCAGGGATCCCAATGTGGGACTTGATCCCAGGACCCTGGGATCATGACCTGAGCCAAAGGCAGACACTTAACCAACTGAGCCACCCAGGCATCCCTGGACTTAGTTTTCTTGAGAATTTAAAGTAGCTACTGTGACCACAGAAAGAGAAGTAGAGAGATATAGTATGTAAAATAGATAAAGGAACAAGGTGATAGAGATGGGCAGATAGATGTAGAGAGACATAAGTACAGAGACAGATGAGAGACATAGGAGAGACACAGAGAGAGAGAGAGAGAGAGATTGGGACGAAAGAGAAGAGAGATAAAGAGAAAGAAAGCAGGAGAAGGAGACCCAGCTAGAATAGGAGATAGAGAGAGAAAGACGCAGAGGGCCAGACACCAACGGGACGGGAAACAACAAAAGAGCATGGACACAGCCATGGGGACAGAGGGAGGTGAGGAGTGGGGAGCTGTAGGGGGGGCACAGAATGGCAGTGGGAGCAGCGCCAGTGCCAGTGAGGGAGCTGGGGATCCCCTGGGACATGTGTCTGGTCCAGTGTCTCATTAGAGGGTGCCTGGGGGCCATTTCCCAATTCTCAAATTCTCTCTGATTTCTCCTGCACTTAGCTGTGGTAATAATTCCATAGAAAAGAGCTGTCATTCATAAGCTCTGTGTAGCCTGAAACAGAGTCTATATTCAAATGGGCAGGTAAGCGGTTGATTCTTTCATGATTGTGTTATTTCTGTTTTCAGTCGTTTCTCAACTGAGCCCTGGTACTTGGAGTAAGAAAGGGTATTTCATACCACAACACAGACACTAGGAGGGCTCACTTCTGGATTATTATTGCTTCCCCTTTCTTCAGTGGAGATCTACAAAAGGAGTAATATTTAGAGACATGGATTCAAATGACACATCACAGTATTTTTACTAATCATTAAAAATTGTATATTTGCGTTTTCCCCTTACACTGACATTTTGCTGCCTAACACTATCAATATTAATTATAAAATATGAATATAAACAAATTACAATCCCTTCCTACCACACTAGGTCCAGAGGATGAAATTTAAGATTTTTCATTCTCTCCTCTCTCCCCACACGGTCTCTTGGGGCCCCTGAGCTCCATGAATAACGTCTGGTTTCAACAGTGTCCTCCTTTCAGTGCTAGAGCTTTATGGTTTCTTTACTATTCTGGTGGAGGAGATTTCTCTTGTTACTTGTTCATTTTAAGATTTTTCTTTTTGCTCTAGTGTGATGACAGTTTTATACTTTCTTAACTTTGAAACCATGAGATTTCTGTCCCAGCAAGGATTTTCTGGGAGTGCACGACATTGAGCTTGCCTGGGAGAGTCTGCTCTCAGAGCTGCTCCTGGGGCAGCTTCCTGTCCCCAGCACATGGGGTCCCTGAGCAAAGGACAGCCCCCCCCACCGAGGCCCTGCACTTCTTTACCGCCCAGCTTCTGTGATGACACTTGTTATTTGTACTCTTTTTGACAATAGCCATTCAAACAGGTGTGAGTGATATCTCATTGTGGATTTGATTTATATTTTCATGAATTTCAGATAAACAACAAATAATTTTGTAATTTATGTCCACATAATGCATTGCACTCTGCACCCTTTTTCCAGTATATCAGGCAACTGTATATGAGGCTGCATTTTTACTTGAGGAACATAAGAAATTCTCTGTCAAGTTCATTGCTATGCACCTGTTTGGATACACACACACACACACACACACACACACACACACACACACACACATACACACACCTATATATCTTTGAGGAGAGTCAAAAGTAGACCAACATAAGTGATCTTAATTTCTTTTAATAAAGGCGGTTCAGTCACAGTATCAGATTTGTTCATCTATTTGAAAAAGTCCAATGTGAGGAATGTCCAAGGAGCCTGTCATCATCTGTTGACTGAGAATACTGAATACAGAATGGTGCTATTTTCAAGGGTTACAAAAATGAGGTTAATGCTTGAAAAGAGGCCTACTACCTGACAGGTGGTGGGTGCTCTGCATGTAGTGACTGAGTCTGAAATGCCAGGTCCACTCAATGAGAGTGTGCACAGTAGAGAGAAGGGGGTAGGGGTTCTAATCCCCCCTCAGCTACTTATGGTCCTGTCATATTGAACGAGTCACCTGCATTCTGGGAGTTGTTTTCTCATCTTTAAAGATGAGGATTAATGAGGCTTCTGCAATGAAGGCTTTCCTTTTTATTTTTAAGGGTCTAAACTTCTGTGATTCTATAATAAAGCAACCTAGGTAGGTTGCTACCTAGGACTTGGTTTTAGAAATGGGGTTACCAACCTAACAAAAGAAAAATATATTTAAGAAAAATTGTGTATTCAGTACAAAATGTTATAAACATGTAAATTGAGGATAAAAGACAGAAGATTTTGCCCACAGTCACCTAAAGCTGGTCATGGCCAACAGTTGTTGAGTATTTAGTGGTTTTTGAAGACAAATGGTTACAGTAATTGAGAGAAACAGAGTTTTGAAGGCTGATATGTGACATAAAATTCATTTTCATAAAAGAATAGATGGTTATGGATTTTCTCTCCCAAAGAAAGATTTTCTTATTGGAGAAAATCTAGAAAAGCGAGAAAGTAGGAAGAAAAGAGTCACCGAATTTCTCACCCTCCACCTTACTCACCTTCTATATTCAGATTCTTTTCATCTGTTGTTATGCTGTGCAGATGTCACCCCCATTGTCATTCTCTTTTCCACTTAACATTTTAGCACAACTGCCCTAGACACCTGCTGAGGGTATGAATGGTGGCCCTGGAATAATACTGTAGCAGAATATTCTAGTCAACACCTCACCAACTCAGCAAAACCTCAAAGCCCACATTTTGGGACACTTGAAACTTGAATCTTGGTTATAGCTCAGCATGTCTGCTTTTCAGTTTTTACCAAGAGGAGGAGCTCAGAAGCTGGGTCTGGTAGCGGGTGCAAAGGACCCAAACCTCCCTGCCCCAGCCAAGTACCCTTCCTTGCCATCCCCACTGCCTTCTCCCTCCAGGCTGACAGGCTATCGTTAGCATAACTAATTACTATAACTATACCCAGGAGATCCTGGTATACTTGGGATAATAGAAAAGAAACCTTCATTTCAGTTGGAAGTCAATGCTCCTTTTACTTCTCAAAGCTTCATTTCAGATGTATTCCTCAGCTGACCCTTCCTGAGGCCCTGCCTTTACCATTTCTGAGGATCTGACACTGGAATTGCAGGACCCACCCCCTGGTCTGCACTGCCCCCTGGCTCAGTGCAGGCTTCTTCCTCTGGCACCACACACACACACACACACACACACACACACACACACACACACACACCCCTTCTTTTCCATAACTGTAATATTCCCTATAATTCTCTACTATGAGGACCCCAGAAATCATCTACTGCAACTAGCCCAGTTTTGAGGTAACATAACAATCCCCAACATTTCTTGAGCATTTTCTATGCATCTGGGCAGGCCACGTGCTTTGCTCACATTCCCTGCTTACTCTGCATGCAAACTAATAATGTCCCTTTGACATATGGGGAAAAGGAGGAGACTAGCTAGCCCAAGACAACACAGCTATCATGTCACATTAGGTTATTTAAATCTTCTGAGGAGACCTCTGGGAGAAATGCTCTAATGCTAGCTCAGGGGTCCTGCTGCCTTTTTAAGCAGAGATCTCTGCTCTGTGCTTGTCCTTGCTTCCCGAGGAGCCTGCGCACCCACTGCTCTGTCAATACCAAGTGGCCATTTGAGGCTTGTCCAGCCAGACCAGGCTCACATCCCCCACATAATTCCCTGTAGCTATGCAGCCTTGGGAAAGTTACTTAAAATACCAGCCAGGCTTTCCCCATTTCCAAGCAGGAGGTAGTCACATCACATGGTGATTTTCAGGATTTAATCAAAGAGTAGAAACCAACTAGTGAGGTTCTCAAGTGCAGTCTATGTCTAATCAAGGATTGCTGTTATTGCTGGTGCTCTTTGATTTCACCAACATTCCTCAGTGTTTTTTTTTTTTCAGATCCCTGACCATTGATGTCCCCTCACCTTGTGGTCAGACCTGTCCCAGCCCTCTGGCCCTTCCCTCCCTGCTACCTATCTCTCACCAGTAGCTGCAGGCACCTCAAGGAAGCAGAGGCTCAGAACCTGCCCTCTGCCACCACCCAGCCAGTCTCCTCCCAGCAGGTGCAGCCACAAGGCCCCTGGGCTTCTCTCCATCAGGTGGGAAGCAGAACCATGCTGGATCCTCTTGCAGTCCTGTGCACCCATCTGTTTCCCAGTAAGTTCCTGACTCCCTCCCTCCCAGCCGCCCCTGTCTCACAGCTGTCCCCCCTCCCTCTTGCAGGCGGTGGAACAGGGCTCAAGCTGAGCGGCCGGCTTTGGTCCTGGCACTTGGGCAATTTCGGCCACCCTGTGATGCAAAGCTGACACCAGTGTCAACTATATCCACTGGTACTGCCACCAGGAGGGTCCTCAGACTGAATATGATCTGGATGAAGGTGGAGGTACCAGTCTCGAAAGCAAAGTCGAGACCATGGAGGACAGGGAGAGCATCAGCTGTACTCTGTGGGTGCTGAAGCTGGAGAAGAGCAACGAGGGCATGTACTACTGCGCTGCCTGGGAAGCGCACAGCCCTGTGCTCTCACCAGGTCCCTGAGCAAAAAGCTCTCTGTCTCCCAGGGCGCTCCACGCCCGGCACCTTTCACCGGCTCTGGGTCCTTGGGGTCGCCCTGGGGTTAGCCTCAGCACCCCGGACCCTCGCTCTCCGCGGGTCCACTGCACAGAATCCTGCAGGCTCAGGAGCCCCTGGAGCGCAGTCTGGCGCAGACCCGGCAAGCTGTCCAGTCTGGAGGGACTTCTCTGAAGATCATCCAGTGCAGCGTTTCTGAAGCATTTGAAGCGGAATCTGTGCTTCTCAATGCAGTAGCTACTAGCCGCTAGCCACATGTAGCTCCTGAGCACTTGAAATGTAGCTAGTGCACTAGTCCAAACTGAGATAGGCTGCTTGTGTAACACATAAATCACATTCTGGAGACTATAAAAAAAAGTTGAAATACTTTCTTAATAATTTCTACATTCTACATTGATGTTGAAATACTATTTTGGATATCTTGCAGTAAATAAAAATAGTCCTATAATTTTACTTGTTTCTTTACCTTAAAAAAATGCAACAGTTAGAAAATGTGTCTCAAATAGTGGTTTACATTTATTTCTACTGAACAGAGCTGTGAGAGACTGGCAATTAAAGATTCTGGCCATTTCCAAGGAAGAATGTGGGGATAAAATATTGTGCAAATATGAAGGACTCTCTGGAGATTTACTACAAAATGGTTGAAAACTGAGACTGGAAGTCACCCTGATTCCGGTTTTTAAGTTGCTGTCCTGCCCACTGCTAGTTACTTTGCAGTGTTGACTCAGTGAGCAGAAGAACAGGAAACAGTAGGGCTAACTTCTCAGCACCCTCATGTACTGGCATGCCTGGTGCTCAACTCTTGTGGGGGGACATGATCCTCAGGCAGGTTGATGCATCAAACCTGGATGAGCCTAGAGACCTCAGCCTCCCACTTCTCCTTGAATGCTACTCCATATGGGATTTGGGGGCCAGATTGCCTGGACCTCTCATCTGTAAAAGGAGGTGGTTTAACTGCCACAATTATGGGACTGATTTCTGTATTAAAGCAAAATTATACCAATAAGATATCACTATGTTACTAATTTGTTACAAAGGTAGTCATCTTCTTGACAAAAAAAAAAAAAAAAAAGAAAGAAAGAAAGAAAGAAAAAGAAAAAAGAAAAAGAAAATCTGTATTACTGATCTTCAGGCTCCAAACAGGAAAAAACCTGCTGCCATATGTGGGGAAGAAGAAAAAGCTCTCTAAGGAGGTCTAAGCTGAATTAAACCCATTGTCAATTGAAAATTCAAATTTTAGCCCCGCATTGGGCTCTCTGCTCCACGGGAAGCCTGCTTCTCCCTCTCCCACTCCCCCTGCTTGTGTTCCCTCTCTCACTGTGTCTCTCTCTGTCAAATAAATAAAATATTAAAAAAAAAGAAAATTCAAATTTTATGTACAACTTAATTGCAGTCGTAAACTTGATTACTGAAAGGAAAGTCTACATGATCTGAAGGAAATTAGTCCCTCAGATTCTCTAACTCCTCATCTATCTCTCTGAGCTTCTGCTTTAGTGGTGAGAGATTTATATTTAAGATTTGCCTGCCTGTGAGAGAGCCCAACCAACACCCTCCTGAATCAAGGCTCCAGCATGTGCAGGAAGGGGTGGGGGAGGAGGGTCAGTAACTTACCTTTGCTCTGTTTTGGGCATGTTCCTTCATTTGTCTTCCCCATATCCTGATACAACTGAACCTTTTCCTCTCACTGCCTGACTCCACAGAGGAGCGACCCTGAGACCTGACTATTACAGTTTGGTTAGAGAGAAATTAGCTAAATATGAAGACACTGTCATAAGAAGTCATCTCAAGTCAATGTAAATCTCTGTTTTCAACATGGGTCCAGAGTGCCTTCGAGTTACAACCTGAGAGGGCAGTGGCCTTGTGCATGGAGCAAACCATCTTTATGTAGAGGGAACAACAAGTCATATTTGGAGTCACTCCTTCTACCTGTCCTTCTCATTTTGGCTAAGGTGAGCTTCACCAAGGACACTTTGGCCACACACAGTAAAGCCAAACCAGCCAGAGGTCAACCGGCCCTCTTGTCCTAAGTAAATATTTTCTAATTAAATCGTTTAAATGGCTGATTCCTAAAAACACTTGAAAGCATCTTGTTAGAATGAACAGGGCCAAGTACAGTGGTGACTCCATTATCTGTTGAAGTGAGATTGATATTTTGACTATTAGAGAGGGGCTCACATTATCTCATGGGTGGGAGATTTTGCATAGATGGATGCTTGAAATATCCTGATGATTTGGGTTCAACTCAATTATTTCATTCCTGAGGTGGGTGAGACACAATGATTTTGAGTACTAGAGGCAATATTATATTATGAAATTAATGCTGAAAAAAGTCTAAGAACATCTCAAAAGATCAGTTTCCATAGTTATATTATCTAGTCCCAATTGATCACACACACTAGTACTGTGGAAAATGTCATGTCTGTTACATCAGAGTCATCTAAAAATTACAATTCTGAAAATTTCTGAACACACCTGGAAATCTATGCAGACTGTTTTGTGTTGAGTGTTCTTTATGTTCCACCCCCCGAATGGGTTCAGGGACACAGTCTTGGGTAGAGGAAAGGGCACAACTTGGAGAAGTCACTTCTAAACGTTGGGATCAGGAAAGCATTTACTATGTTACTTCCAAATCCTTACTGTCTCATAGAAAACCTGTATGGCTTTTGATTTTTATTTTAAAGTTTTTTGTTTAAAAGAATTCACATGTTACTTAATTTTAAAACAATTGCATATTATTGAACACTTGGACACACCATGTGAAGTTTGATGATTAGAAATGTGTGTAATAGCCTCTGTCTTGACCACTATTTCTCCCCTCTTCTCCAACAACCTTTGTTTCTTTTACAAAACAAAATCTTGTTTTCTCTGCTGATTCCTACTGACTCCATCGGCCAAGTTAGAGGCAAGATTCATTCTTGGAGAGCTCAGAGCAGCTTCGTGGCCCGAGTGTGTCTTTTCCCCTCTGCAGGACCGATACCAAGTACTTTAGAGAGTGGCACAAATACTCAGTCTTCTTATTAACACTGTACTATAATCTCCTTGGTTTCTTTCCATCTCTTTTGTCCACTTGCAGATGTGGGAATGAGATCGTCTCAAGCAGAACTGCTCACAACCAAAACTTCCTTCAGCAAGGTTGTTTGGCACAAACATGATTTGCTAGCTTTCATGGATGATTGCTAAAAAATCAGCCTCACGTGTTCTTCATCTGGAGACTGAGAAGATAGACTTTCAAGTAGGACTCTGTGTGTCCCCTGCTTTGAGGCATAGATTTCTTTCCTAGTCAAAGGACAAGGGTGGATGCGGAGAGGCAGAAAGGGTGGATTCTGTGAAACCTTCTGTTTCCTCTCCATTTCAATGCTCCATATTTCTCCCCCTGCTCAGTGCCCCAGTCCTATGGATTCCACTAATGGGCATCTCTGCTCTGATTACCACTGAATGTTGGCTGAAGAAAGCTGACGTTCAGGGACGCCTCACCATATCACCTGACAAAACCATTCCTTCTTGGGCATTGGATTTCCAAGCCTATGAATTCAGAACCCTGAGAGAAAAGAAACCAATTCCTCCGCAAGTTAATTGGCATAAAAGGGACCGGCTCCTCCCATCTGCACATCTTGGTTCCTGAGCATAAACCTCTGTCTCTGGGATAGATGACAACATGTTGGCCTCAAGGAATGATGCAGACACCTGTTGGGGAGGGAAGCTTGAGCTCATGTTGCTCCCACTACCCAATCTCTTGCTGATGCTTCCATTGGCTGCTTTCAAACAGCAGTCAGAGAATAAGGAAAACCATCTGTGCAGTCCATGAGGGTCACTTCATAATGCCCAGGGCAAGGTAAAGAGAGGTAGACTGTCCATCTGGAGGAGCAAAAGAATGAAATCAAGCAGATAGTCAAATGTGTGGGCTATATTTGCCCCCATATAAGTACAAGTTGCAGAATTGGGAGATTTTTTTCTAGTTCCTTTCATTTCACTTTTCACAAAACCACCAATGTCCTGTCTCTAACAGAATGAGGATGTGTTCTGTCCCTTCAGTAACAAAACAGGAAACTAGACAAGTGTTGAGAGATTATCAGTAACTTCTGTGCTTTTCTAGTTGATAAACTTAGTAGAGAGGAGTTTGTAGTTTATTTGTAATGCCTTTGTTCTTCATTTAAATCGGGGATTCTGAAGTATTTGTAGAGTTATTAAGTAAGGCACCATCACCTAAGTAGAATAAAATAAATAACTTCAAGGGATCTATGTGTAGATAAATGATTAGAGTGCTTTAGAAACTAATATTATGATGAATCCAATTCTGTGTTCTTGATGTTCTTTAATACAATAAACAGGTGTACAGTAGTGAAGCTTTCCAACTCTTACTAAAAGAGACAAGAGAAATTCTTGCCACTTTAATCATGTCAACTAAAATCCAGGCTTTCACTTTTTTTATAATTGATCTTTCTATCCTTTCCTAATCTACTTTCCTGCCACCTGTGAGTCAACGTTTAACTGTTTCAATAATAAGGTGATTATTCCTGTCTACTGTAGTTCTGTTGCCTTTATTTTTTTAACTTCTAACGTGAAGTTGCTGAATAATTACCAAAAATCTTCAGTTATATTCTGAAAGTGGTAGAATTAGCATTTGTAGTCCACATGTCAATAGATTTTTGATTGCTTTCCTTTGCTCAAAGAAAAAGAATTTAAAAATAGAGCTACCCTATGACCCAGCAATTGCACTACTGGGTATTTACCCCAAAGACACGGATGTAGTGAAAAGAAGGGCCATATGCACCCCAATGTTCATAGCAGCAATGTCCACAATAGCCAAACTGTAGAAAAAGCCGAGATGCCCTTCAACAGATGAATGGATAAAGAAGATGTGGTCCATATATACAATGGAATATTACTCAGCCATCAGAAAGGATGAATACCCAACTTTTACATCAACATGGATGGGACTGGAGGAGATTATGCTAAATGAAATAAGTCAAGAAGAGAAAGTGATGATAATTTATCATATGGTTTCACTTAGCTGTGGAACATAAGGAATAGCATGAAGGACATTAGGAGAAGGAAGGGAAAAATGAAGCAGGGGGAATTGGAGGGAGAGACGAACCATGAGACTCTGAGAAACAAACTGAGGGTTTTAGAGGGGAGGGGCGTGGGGGGCTGGGTTAGCCCAGTGATGGGTATAAAGGAGGGCATGTACTGCATGGAGCACTGGGTGTTATACGAAAACAATGGATCGTGGATCGCTACATCAAAAACTAATGATGTCTTGTATGGTGACTAACATAACATAATAAAATAAAAATTAAGAAGGAAAAAAAGAAAAAGAATTAAGGTTTTTTTGAAAATTAATAAACATAATGTAATGTTCTGATAAGATGTTAATAATAGCTGTTTTTTTCCGAGTACTCCTATGTAGTAGACACTGTATTAAGCACTTTAAATATTTCTTATTATGTAATGTGTCTGTATCAGAGGAAAGAGGAAAGGGAGTCTCTGGCTATCAATGTACCCTTGCAGATGTCACTAACCCTGCCCCAGATGTCTGGTCTGACATAATTTCCTATTAACTTGCATTCCTATTTGGAGACTGTATGTGTTGAAATTGTCTGGTTATCTCAGAGAGAAGTAAGGTGCTCAGAGATTTTCAGTAATTGTGAAAAGCTGAGGCTGAAGGTGCTGGCAGTGAACAAAATGGAATTCATACCCGTTTAACTCCACTGGCTGCCAGATAATGTGTTAGATGTTAAGTCAATTGAGGAAATCATGTCATCATCATGAAAATTCTACAAATAAACCTATTTCATAGAAGAAAGAATTGATACTTGAAGAGGAACAGTTATATTTCCAAACAAATAAGCCATTCTACTTCAATGCACTATTGGATGGCTTTGAATTCCCTCAGTGTTTGTTAACTTTACAAGAATATACTCTGGCATTTGTGAGCAAATACGGTTTTCCCAGACCTGCCACCCAGCACAGTCAGAACAGAAGGACTGCTCACTCAAGAAGCCATGGCTAAAGGGTCACAGTGGACACATCTGGAAGAGTTCCTTTCTAGACAGTCTGTTCCAGGATCCTTCTTGCTGGTGGAGCAGAAAAGGCTACAAAAAAAATCACATATCTTCTCTGTTTTGTGAACTTGCTTTAACAGAAAGTATCACATAGCAAGTACATGGAGAGTGCTAGAACCCCTTAGCCAGACTCAATTTAAAGATCAAAATGTGCAATGAGGATAATGCTTTAGAAATTTGTAGGCTGTATAGTTTTATTCTCCCAAATACATCAAGTCACCTGGAGCCCTTCCTCTGTTTAGGCTACATCATGACAAATATCACCCATGAAAAGAGATTTTTGGCTGTACTCAGAATAAGCTGTCTTATTGAATTAATCATAAGAGAGTGAGCTGAACAATCAGATTTATTTGAAAAATAAAGGGGATTTTTGAATTTACGAATCTCCGTTGAACAGTAGGCAAGCCTGGCAAATTAGGAACACAGAATTTTACTAGAGATGATAGCTGATCTCTTATAACACCTGCTCAGAGGCAGTTAGATGTGAACAATAAATAAGCAGCACTGAGACACCCTGTCTCTTTCACTGGGATTCTTTTTATACAGTCCACCGAACACAGTAGATGAAGCCACATACGAATGAGCACAAAGTGTTAGAGGAGCCAGACAGACCCTAGAACCTCTCTTCAGTTCTGGACTTTTATCCTTTCCACATGGTCAACCTCAGCCCCAGGCCCAGACTCAGCCTCAGCCCCCACGCTGTGCTCCCTGACAGGTACCTCAGTCTTACAATGAAGAGGATTTTTGCTTTATGTTCACATTGACCTGATTGCTTCCTGATGAGAGCTTCTGTCTGGGGTGGTTGAGAACAGCCTGGGTGAGTCAGGAAATGCCAATCTTCATCGAGATTTCCAGGGAGTATGGATGGCACGGGCTGCATAACATGGGGTTTGAAATGGAAAGAGGGCACATGACTGTGGTCGTAGACATGACTTTGAGGGCCAGGTGCAGTGCCAAATGAAGGAAGATGAACACAAGTGCTGCTGGAATATAAGTGCTCTCAAGGAGGACCTTTATTTCTGGTGTCTGTGACCTTGCCAGGCTCAGCACATGCCTTGTCTCTAGTGCAGCCTCCATACACATTTGCCGAATTAATGTGTGAATCAATGAACCTTAGGAAGCCTTATTGAGGAAGCACATTTAGAGTATTTCCTGTAATGAATCCTAAGCATGCATTCTAGAACCTTGAGAGAAATATATCCACAGGCACATATGCACATACATACATATGTACATACACATGTATACATATTAATAATAGATAGTGTCATATACTATATTATGTTATCATAAGTGTGCATAGAAGAAACAAACTTTCTTGTATATGAACCTCGGTTCCAGATATAGACCCTATGGTGAAAATTATTATTTGGCCACTTCCTCATGTCAGACCTTTGATAAAATGCCTGGTGTGTCAAAGCCTCCAATTTCTCATCTGAAAAGTGGAAACAATAATAAAAGCACCTACTTAGTGGGCTCTGTAAAGATTAACTGAGATATTGGAACCAAGATATTTGTAGCACAGTACCTGCCACGTAGAAATGCCTTCAATATTGTGAGCTATTTTTTTCTCTTTAAATTTTTTATTGTTATGTTAATCACCATACATTACATCATTAGTTTGTGATGTAGTGTTCCATGATTCATTGTTTGTGCATAACACCCAGTGCTCCACGCAGAACGTGCCCTCTTTAATACCAATCACCAGGCTAACCCATTCCCCCAGCCCCCTTCCCTCTAGAACCCTCAGTTGGTTTATCAGAGTCCATCGTCTCTCATGGTTCGTCTCCCCATCCGATTTACCCCACTTCATTCTTCCCCTCCGGCTATCTTCTTTTTTTTTTTTTCTTAACATATATTGCATTATTTTTTTCAGAGGTACAGATCTGTGATTCAACAGTCTTGCACAATTCACAGCGCTCACCAGAGCACATACCCTCCCCAATGTCTATCACTCAGCCACCCCATCCCTCCCACCACCCACCACTCCAGCAACACTCAGTTTGTTTCCTGAGATTACGAATTCCTCATATCAGTGAGGTCATATGATACATGTCTTTCTCTGATTGACTTATTTCACTCAGAGTAACACCCTCCAGTTCCAACCACGTCATTGCAAATGGCAAGATCTCATTCCTTTTGATGGCTGCATAATATTCCTTTGTGTATATATATATATATATATATATATATATATATATACCACATCTTCTTTAGCCATTCATCTGTCGATGGACATCTTGACTCTTTCCACAGTTGGGCTATTGTGGACATTGCTGCTTTAAACATCCAGGTGCACGTACCCCTTCGGATACCTACATTTGTACCTTTGGGGTAAATTCCCAGTAGTGCAATTGCTGGATCGTACGGTAGCTCTATTTTCAACTCTTTTTGGAACCTCCATACTGTTTTCCAGAGTGGTTACACCAGCTTGCATTCCCAAGAACAGTGTAGGAGGGTTCCCCCTCTCTGCATCCCCACCAACAACTGTCTTTTCCTGACTTGTTAATTTTAGCCATTCTGACTGGTGTGAGGTGGTATCTCATGGAGTTTTGATTTGGATTTCCCTGATGCCAAGCAATGTTGAACACTTTTTCATGTGTCTGTTGGCCATTTGAAAGTCTTCTTTGGAAAAATGTCTATTCATGTCGTCTGCCCATTTCTTGATTGGATTATTTGTTCTTTGGGTGTTGAGTTTGATAAGTTCTTTATAGATTTTGGATACTAGTCCTTTATCTGATGTCATTTGCAAATATCTTCTCCCATTCTGTCGGTTGTCTTTTTGTTTTGTGGACTGTTTCTTTTACTGTGCAAAAGCTTTTTATCTTGATGAAATCCCAATAGTTCATTTTTGCCCTAGCTTTCCCTGCCTTTGGCGATGTTTCTCGGAAGAAGTTGCCGCAGCTGAGGCCGAAGAGGTCGCTGCCTGTGTTCTCCTTTAGGATTTGGATGGACTCCTGTCTCACATTTAGGTCTTTCAACCATTTTGAGTCTATTTTTGTGTGTGGTGTAAGGAAATAGTCCAGTTTCATTCTTCTTCATATGGCTGCCCGTTTTCCCAACACTATTTGTTGAAGAGACTGTCTTTTTTCCATTGGACATGCTTTCCTGCTTTGTCAAAGATTAGTTGACCATAGAGTTGAGGATCCATTTCTGGGCTCTCTATTCTGTTCCATTGAACTACGTGTCTGTTTTTGTGCCAGTACCTTACTGTCTTGATGGTGACAGCTTTGTAATAGAGCTGGATGTCTGGAATTGTGATGCCACAAGCTTTGCTTTTCTTTTTCAACATTTCTCTGGCTATTCGGGGTCGTTTCTGGTTCCATACACATTTTAGGACTATTTGTTCCATTTCTTTGAAAAAAGTGGATGGTATTTTGATGGGGATTGCATTGAATGTGCAGATTGCTCTAGGTAGCATTGACATCTTCACAACGTTTGTTCTTCCGATCCATGAGCATGGAACGTTTTTCCATTTCTTTCTGTCTTCCTCAATTTCTTTCATGAGTATTTTATAGTTTTCTGAGTACAGATTCTTTGCCTCTTTGGTTAGATTTATTCGTAGTTATCTTATGGTTTTGGGTGCAATTGTAAATGGGATCGACTCCTTAATTTCTCTCTCTTCTGTCTTGTTGTTGCTGTATAAGAATGCCACTGATTTCTATGCATTGGTTTTGTATCCTGACACTTGACTGAATTCCTGTATGAGTTCTAGCAGTTTTGGGGTGGAGTCTTTTGGGTTTTCCACATAAAGTATCATATCATCTGCAAAGAGTGTGAGTTTGGTTCCTCTTTGCGGATTTGGATGCCTTTGATTTCTTTTTGTTGTCTGATTGCTGCGGCTAGGACTTTTAATACTATGTTGAATAGCAATGGTGATAGTAGACATCCCTGCCATGTTCCTGACCTCATGGGGAAAGCTCTCAGTTTTTCCCCATTGGGAATGATATTTGTTGTGGGTTTTTCATAGATGGCTTTTATGATATTGAGGTATGTACCCTCTATCTCTATACTCTGAAGAGTTTTGATCAAGAAAGGATGCTGTATTTTGTCAAATGCTTTTTCTTCATCTATTGAGAGGATCCTATGATTCTTTTGTTCTTTCTTTTGTTAATGTATTGTATCACATTGATTGATTTGCAGATGTTGAACCATTCTTACAGGCCAGGGATAAATCCCAATTGCTCATGGTGAATGATCCTTTTAATGTACTGTTGTATCCTCTTGGCTAGTATTTTGGTGAGAATTTTTGCATCCATGTTCATCAAGGATATTGGTCTGTAATTCTCCATTTTGATGGGGTCTTTGTCTGGTTTGGGGATCAAGGTAATGGTGGCCTCATAAAACAAGTTTGGAAGTTTTCCTTCCATTTCTATTTTTTGGAACAGTTTCAGAAGAATAGGTATTAATTCTTCTTGAAATGTTTGGTAGAATTCCCCTGAGAAGCCATCTGGCCCTGGACTATATTTGTTGGCAGATTTTTGATGACTGCTTCAATTTCCTCTGTGGTTATGGGTCTGTTCAGCTTATCTATTTCTTCCTGGTTCAGTTTTGGTAGTTGATACATCTCTAGGAATGCATCCATTTCTTCCAGGTTATCTAATTTGCTGGCATAGAGTTGCTCATAATATGTTCTTTTAATTGTTTGTATTTCTTTGGTGTTGCTTGTGATCTCTCCTCTTTCATTCATGATTTTGTTGATTTGGGTCATTTCTCTTTTCTTTTTGATAAGTCTGACCAGGGGCTTATCAATCTTGTTAATTCTTTCAAAGAACCGACTCCTAGTTTCGTTGATGTGTTCTACTGTTCGTTTGGTTTCTATTTCATTGATTTCTGCTCTGATCTTTGTTATTTCTCTTCTCCTACTGGGTTTAGGCTTTATTTGCTGTTTTTCCTCTAGCTCCTTTAGGAGTAGGGTTGGGCTGTGTATTTGAGACCTTTCTTGTTTCTTCAAAAAGGCTTGTATTGCTGTACACTTTCCTCTTAGGCCGCCTTTGCTGTATGCCAAAGATTTTGAATAGTTGTGTTTTCATTTTCATTTGTTTCCATGAATTTTTAAAAATTTTTCTTTAATTTCCTGGTTGACCCATTCATTCTTCAGTAGGATGCTCTTTAGCCTCCATGTATTTGAGTTCTTTCCGACTTTCCTCTTGTGATTGAGTTCTAGTTTCAAAGCATTGTGGTCTGAAAATATGCAGGGAATAATTCCAATCTTCTGGTACTGGTTGAGACCTGATTTCTGTCCTAGGATGTGATCTATTCTGGAGAATGTTCCATGGGCACTAGAGAAGAATGTGTATTCCATTGCTTAGGGATGGAATGTTCTGAATATATCTGTGAAGTCCATTTGGTCCAGTGTTTCATTTAAAGTCTTTATTTCCTTTTGAACTTTTGCTTAGATGATCGGTCCATTTCAGCCAGGGGGGTGTTAAAGTCCTCCACTATTATTGTATTGTCAATGTGTTTCTTTGCTTTTGTTATTAATTGCCTTATATAATTGGCTGCTCCCATGTTAGGGGCATAAATATTTACAATTGTTAGATCTTCTTCTTGGATAGACCCTTTAAGCAGGATATAGTGTCCTTCCTTGTCTGTTATTACATTCTTTGGTTTAAAATCTAATTTGTCTGATATAAGGATTGCCACCCCAGCTTTCTTTTGGTTTCCATTAGCATGGTAAATGGTTTTACACCACCTCACTTTCAATCTTGGGGTGTCTTTGGGTCTAAAATGAGTCTCTTGCAGACAGCCTATCGATGGGTCTTGTTTTTTTTTTTTTTTTTAATCCAATCTAATAGCCTGCGTCTTTTGATTGGGGCATTCAGCCCATTTACATTCAGGGTAACTATTGAAAGATAGGAATTTAGTGCCATTGTATTGCCTGTAAGGTGACTGTGACTGTATATTGTCTGTGTTCCTTTCTGGTCTATGCTGCTTTTAGGCTCTCTCTTTTCTTAGAGGACCCCTTTCAAGATTTCTTGGAGGGCTGTTTGCAAATTCCTTTAATTTTTGTTTGTCCTGGAAGCTTTTTATCTCTCCTTCTATTTTCAATGACAGCCTCGCTGGATATAGTATTCTTGGCTGCATATTTTTCTCGTTTAGTGCTCTGAAGATATCATGCCAGTCCTTTCTGGTCTGCCAGGTCTCTGTGGATAGGTCTGTTGCCAATCTAATGTTTCTACCATTGTAGGTTACAGATCTCTTGTCCCGAGCTGCTTTCAGGATTTTCTCTTTGTTTTTGAGACTCGTAAATTTTGCTATTAGACGTCGGGGTGTTGACCTCTTTTTATGGATTTTGAGAGGGGTTCTCTGTGCCTCCTGGATTTTGATGCCTGTTTCCTTCCCCACATTAGGGAAGTTCTCTGTTATAATTTGCTCCAATATATCTTTTGCCCCTCTCTCTCTTTCTTCTTCTTCTGGGATCCCAATTATTCTAATGTTGTTTCATCTTATGGTATCGCTTATCTCTCGAATTCTGCCCTCTTGATCCAGTAGTTGTTTATCTCTCTTTTTCTCAGCCTCTTTATTTTCCATCATTTGGTCTTCTATATCGCTGATTCTCTCTTCTGCCTCATTTATCCTAGCAGTTAGAGCCCCCACTTTTTATTGCACCTCATTAATAGCCTTTTTGAATTGGACTTTGTTAGATTTTAGTTCTTTTATTTCTCCAGAATGAGTTTTTCTAATGTCTTCCATGCTTTTTTCAAGCCCAGCTGGTATCTTTAAAACCATCATTCTGAACTCTAGGTCTGACATCGTACTAAAGTCCATATTGAGTAGGTCCCTGGCAGATGGTACTACCTCTTGTTCTTTTTGTTGAGGTGATGTTTTCCGTCTTGTCATTTTGTCTAGAGGAGAATAGATGAATGAGAGAACAAAATGCTAACAGGGTAACTACATCCCCAGAAAATATACTCTGAACAAATCAGAAAAGACCTGAAACCAGGGGAAAAGAAAGGGAATGAAAGAAAGAAGAAAGAGGGGAAAAAAAAAAGAAAAAGGGAAAAATAAAATCAAACAAAAACAGAACAAAACAAAAAAAACAGAATATGATCAAATATGATCAGGCTGGTGCATAGATCAGTGCCACACACTAGATTTTGGGTGTATTTTCGTCTGTTAGAAGAAAGTGCCTCCCAGGATTTTAAAGAAAGAAAGAAAGACTTATATATGTACAAAATAAGGGTTGATACGATGAAGGGATGAAATATGACTGTAAAGATGAAAATTATAAAAATTTTTATAATAGGAATTGGTAAGAAGTTGTTTGAAAAAAGAAAGAAGAGGATTTAAAAAAAAGGGAGAGAATGTGATCAGGCAGGAGACTAGAACAAAGGCATACACTAGAGATTTAGGGTATATTTTGATCTGTTAGAAGAAACTGTATCTCAAAATTTTAAAGAGTGAACAACTTATATATATATATGGCAAAAATAAGGGTAACTACAATGAAGGGATAGAATATGACTCTAAAAACGAAAAAAAAACATTTAAAAAAAAGGGATTGGAGGGTATGTGCTATAGCGAGTGCTGTGAATTGTGCAAGACTGTTGAATCACAGATCTGTACCTCTGAAACAAATAATGTAATATATGTTAAGGAAAAGAAAAGAAGAAGATAGCAGGAGGGAAAGAATGAAGGGGGGGAAATCAGAGGGGGAGAGGAACCATGAGAGACGATGGACTCTGAAAAACAAACTGAGGGTTCTAGAGGGGAGGGGGGTGGGGGATGGGTTAGCCTGGTGATGGGTATTAAATAGGGCACGTTCTGCATGGAGCACTTAGTATTATACACAAATAATGAATCATGGAACACCACATCAAAAACTAATGATGTAATGTATGGTGATTAACATAACAATTAAAAATTTAAAAAAAGAAAGAAGAGGATTTAAAAAAAAAGAAAGAAAAAAGGGAGAGAATGTGATCAGGCAGGAGACTAGATCAAAGCCATACACTAGAGCTTTAGGGTATATTTTGATCTGTTAGGAGACACTGTATCTCAAAATTTTAAAGAGAGAACAACTTATATATATATATGCCAAAATAAGGGTAACTACTGTGAAGGGATAGAATATGACTCTAAAAATGAAAAATAACAATGTTTTTTAAAAAAAGGATTTGGGAGGAGTCGGGGACCCTATTTCAGCTGGTCCCCAGAATTGAGCTGGATATCTACAAGACCACTCTGAGCACCCATGAATCCAGCCTGAGATGTAAGCAGATCTGGATCTCTACAAACAGAATATCGCAGGCGGTTGGTTTTGAGGTATAAAGTGGGGAGCTGTGATTCCGTGGGCAGATATCAGAGGATAAATGGCAGTGGGAGGGTGCTTGGCCGTGGGGATCCTACACCGCTGGTGAGCGACAGCCTCGCATGCTGGGGACCGGACACAGACTCGCAGACCAGTAGCGGTGGTGAAAGGACTTTAGGGCAGCCCCCAGGGCGGAAACCTGGAGTGGCGGGGATTGCGTGTGCGATCTGGGGGCAGCTGGCAGTTTTAGAAGCACAAAGGGCAGAGACGTGCCTGACCTGGAGGCAGGACTGGGAGCGCCGAGGAGGGGCGCACAACCCAAGCCGCTGCGGTTTATAGTAGCATGGACAGAAACGGAGACAGTGTGGCCTGGAGAGCTCACTGAAGAACAGACTGTGGTCTCTCTGTTCTGAGGCAGAGGGTTGGAAACGGTCTCTTCTGCTCTGACTCACAGAAGAGACGCGAAAAGCCGCCAGAGAATGAAAGCGCCAAAAACTGATTCCCGCGGAGCCCATCCCCCGTCACAGGGGTCAGGGCAACTCCGCCCAAATAGGGTTGCCTAAGTAACAGCATGGCAGGCCCTTTCCCCAGAAGACAGGCTGGGAAAACAAAAGGCCAGCAACCCTGAGGTCCCAAGAAAACAGGTGCATCTTGCTTGGGTTCTGGTCAATAATTTGGACTCTATACATTCCCTCAAACGCCCATCAACAGAATGACTAGGAGGAGGAGCCCCCAAAATAGAAAAAACTCAGAGATTATGACTTATGCTGCAGATTTACAAATGGATGCAGATATAACCATGATGTCAGAGATGGAATTCAGGCTAGCGATTGTGAAGACAATGGCTAGAATGGAGAACTCGATTAATGGCAACATAGAGTCTCTAAGGGCAGAAATGAAAGGTGAACTGGCAGAACTTAAAAATGTTATCATTGAGATCTAATTCAATCTAGATAATCTAACAGCTAGGGTAGTTGAGGCAGAAGAACGAATAAGCGACCTGGAAGACAACATAATAGATAAAAAAGGAAAAGAAGAGGCCAGGGAAAAACAACTCAGAATCCATGAAAATAGAATCAGAGCAATAAGTGACACCATAAAGCGTTCCAATGTCAGAATAATTGGAATCCTGGAGGGAGTGGAGCGCGAGAGAGGACTAGAAGATGTATTTGAGCAAATAGTAGGTGAGAACTTCCCTAATCTGGGGAATCAAACAAACATTCGCGTCCTAGAGGCAGAGAGGACCCCTCCCAAGATCAAGGAAAACAGGCCAACACCCCGGCATGTAATAGTAAAACTTGCAAATCTTAGAACCAAGGAAACCATCTTAAGGGCAGTTAGGGAGAAGAGATTCCTTACGTACAGAGGGAAGAACATCAGAATAACATCAGACCTATCCACAGAGAACTGGCAAGTCAGAAAGGCCTGGCAAGACATATTCAGGGTACTAAATGAGAAGAACATGCAGCCAAGAATACTTTATCCAGCAAGGCTGTCATTTAGAATGCATGGAGAGATGCGGACCTTCCACAACTGGCAGAAACTGAAAGAATATGTGACCACTAAGCTGGCACTGCAAGAAATATTAAGGGGGGTTCTATAAAAGGAGAAAGACCCCAAGAGTGATATACAACAGAAATTTACAGGGACAATCTATAAAAACAAGGTCTTCACAGGCAACATGATGACAATTAATTCATATCTTTCAATAATCACTCTCAATGTGAATGGCCTAAATGCTCCCATAAAACAGCATAGGGTTGCAGATTGGATAAAAAGACAGGACCCATCCATATGCTGCCTACAAGAGACTCATTTTGAACCTAAAGATACATCCAGACTGAAAGTGAAGGGATGGAGATCCATCTTCCATGCCAGCGGATCTCAAAAGAAAGCCTGGGTAGCAATTCTTATATCAGACAAATTAGATTTTAAACTAAAGTCTGTAATTAGAGACATAGAAGGACACTATATCATTCTTAAAGGGTCTATCCAACAAGAAGATCTAACGATTGTAAATATCTATGCCCCCAACGTTGAAGCAGCCATCTACCTAAGCCAACTGTTGTCAACCAAAATAGTCATGTTGATAACAATACATTAATTGTAGGAGACCTCAATACTCAACTCTTAGCAATGGACAGATCATCTAAGCAGAAAATCAACAAGGAAACAAGAGCTTTGAATGATACACTGGATCAGATGGACTTCATAGGTATTTACAGAACATTCCACCCTAAAACAAAAGAATACTCATTCTTCTCGAGTGCACATGGAACTTTCTTCAGAATAGACCACATACTGGGTCAGAAATCAGGTCTCAACAGATACCAAAAGACTGAGATTATTCCCAGCATATTCTCAGACCACAATGCTTTAAAACTGGAACTCAATCACAAGAAAAAAATTTGGCAGAAATTCAAACACTTGGAAGCTAAAGAGCATTCTGCCCCAAGAATGTTTGGATCAACCAGGAAATCAAAGAAGAACTTAAACAGTTCATGGAAATCAATGAGAACGAAAACACATCAGTCCAAAACCTGTGGGATACTGCAAAGGTGGTCCTAAGGGGGAAATACATAGCCATCCAAGCCTCACTCAAAGAAATAGAAAATCCCGAATTCACCAACTCTACATCTTAAAGAACCAGAGAAAAAGCAACAAAGTATGCCTAAGCCACACATTAGAAGAGAAATAATTAAAATTATAGCAGAGATCAATGAAATAGAAACCAGGAACGCAGTAGATCAGATCAACAAAAGGAGAAGTTGGTTCTTTGAAAGGATTAATAAGGTCGATAAACCACTGGCCAGACTTATCCAAAAGAAAAGAGAAAGGACCCAAATTAATAAAATTATGAATGAAAGGGGAGAGATCACGACTAACACCAAGGAAAGAGAAACAATTATTAGAAATTATTATCAACAACTATATGCCAATAAACTGAGCAATCTGGATGAAATGGAGGCCTTCCTGAGGTAGGACGTGCGGAGAAGTGAATCCGAGGCGGTATTTGGGAGGCTAGACGGCGGGGGAGGGGCCTCCGCCGGCCGCTTCTGGCAAGTGCTAGAGCCGCGGAGCACAAAATCGGACCTTTTAGAAGTCGGCTCCGCTGAGGGACGTCGCTCCAGTGGCTAAGCGGGGGTGAAACCCTCGCGGGACAGTGGGGTCTCAGGACCCTTGGGGTCACAGAAAGACCGGGGGAGCCTGAGTGCGCCAGAGCTCCCAGGTATCGGAGCGGGGAAGCCGGCTGCAGAGACGGAGCCAAGGCGCGGGCTCTCAGCTCGGGGTGGCCATAAACTGTGATCCACGGCCCAGTCGGGCCACTGCTCCTGCAGCAGGGACCCAACAAGCGGCAGAGCCGGGGAGACTCCCCTTCCTTCCCGGGGAGGAGCGGCGCGGGAACGCACCGCAGGGATCTGCTGGGTTTGGAGACTCCACACGGGGTCGGGTGCCACAGATACAAACGCTCGGTCACAGGCCGGGTGAGCACGGAGTGCGGCCGGAGACCGGGGACAAGGGAGTGACTGCTTTTCTCTGGGGGTGCACTGAGGAGCGGGGCCCCGAGTTCTCAGCTCCTCCGGGTGGAGATTGGGAGGCCACCATTTTTGCCCTGGTCCTCCAAGGCTGTACGGAGAGCTTGCAGGGAACAAAAGCTCCTGAGATCAAACCCGAGCAGCTTGCTTAGCCCGGACCAACAAGGGCGGGGCAATTCAGCCTCCGGCAAAGACATTTGGAAACCACAGCAACAGGCCCCTCCCCCAGAAGATCAGCACGAACAGCCAGCAAGCCAAGACCAAGTTTACCGATCAAGGAGAACGGGAGAACTCCAGCGCTAGGGGAATACTGCACATAGAATTCATGGCTTTTTTTACCATGATTCATTAGTTCATCAAAGTTAATTTTTGTTAACTGTTTTTTTTTTCTTTTTCTTTTTCCCTTTTTCAACCAACATCTTATCAATCTCTTTTTAAAAAAAAAAAACATTTTTCATTTTTCATTTTTAGAGTCATATTTTATCCCTTCATAGTAGTTACCCTTATTTTTGGCATATATATATAAGTTGTTCTCTCTTTAAAATTTTGAGATAAAGTTTCTTCTAACAGATAAAAATATACCCTAAATCACTAGTGTACGGTTCTGTTCTAGTCTCCTGCCTGATCACATTCTCTCCCTTTTTTCTTTTTTTTTTTAAATCTTCTTTCTTTTTTCAAACAACTTCTTATCTTATCAAGTCCTTTTATAAAATCTTTTATAATTTTCATCTTTACAGTCATCTTCTATCCCTTCATTGTATCAAACCTTATTTTGTACATATATGTCTTTCTTCCTTTAAAATTTTACGAGGCACTTTTTTCTAACAGACCAAAATAGGCCCAAAATCTAGTGTGTGGCACTGATCTATGCACTAGCCTGATCATATTTGATCACATTCTGCTTTTTTTGTATTGTTCTGGTTTTTTTTTTATTGTTATGTTAATCACCATATATGACATCATTAGTTTTTGATGCAGTGTTCCATGATTCATTGTTTTTTCATAAGACCCAGTGCTCCATGCAGAACGTGCCCTCTTTAATACCCATCACCAGGCTAACCCATCCCCCTGCCCCCCTCCCCTCTAGAACCCTCCGTTTGTTTTTCAGAGTCCATCATCTCTCATGGTTCGTCTCCCCTTCTGACATACTCCCCTTTTCTTCCTCTCCTGTTATCTTCTTCTTTTTCTTTTTTCTTAAAATATGTTGCATTATTTGTTTCAGAAGTACAGATCTGTGATTCAACAGTCTTGCACAATTCACAGCGCTCACCGTAGCACATACCCTCCCCAATGTCTATCACCCAGCCACCCCATCCCTCCCACCCCCAACCACTCCTGTAACACTCAGTTTCTTTCCTGAGATTAAGAATTCCTCATATCAGTGAGGTCATGTGATACATGTCTTTCTCTGATTGACTTATTTCACTCAGCATAACACCCTCCAGTTCCATCCACGTCGTTGCAAATGGCAAGATCTCATTCCTTTTGATGGCTGCATAATATTCCATTATGTATATATACCACTTCTTCTTTAACCATTCATCTGTCGATGGGCATCTTGGCTCTTTCCACAGTTTGGCTATTGTGGACATTGCTGCTATAAACATTGGGGTGCACGTACCCCTTCGGGTCCCTACATTTGTATCCTTGGGGTAAATACCCAGTAGTGTAATTGCTGGATCGAACGGTAGCTCTAATTTCAACTGTTTGAGGAACCTCCATACTGTTTTCCAGAGGGGTTGCACCAGCTTGCAATCCCACCAAGAGTGTAGGAGGGTTCCCCTTTCTCCACATCCCCGCCAACATCTGTCGTTCCCTGACTTGTTAATTTTAGCCATTCTGACGGGGGTGAGGTGGTATCTCATGGAGGTTTTGATTTGGATTTCCCTGATGCCGAGCGATGTTGAGCACTTTTCCTTGGGCCTGTTGGCCATTTGGATGTCTTCTTTGGAGAAATGTCTGTTCATGTCTTCTGCCCATTTCTTGATTGGATTATTTGTTCTTTGGGTGTTGAGTTTGATAAGTTCTTTATAGATTTTGGAGACTAGCCCTTTATCTGATATGTCATTTGCAAATATTTTCTCCCATTCTGTCGGTTGTCTTTTGGTTTTGTGGACTGTTTCTTTTGCTGTGCCAAAGCTTTTTATCTTGATGAAATCCCAATAGTTCATTTTTGCCCTGGCTTCCCGTGCCTTTGGCGATGTTTCTAGGAAGAAGTTTCTGCGGCTAAGGTCGAAAAGGTTGCTACCTGTGTTCTCCTTTAGGATTTTGGATGGACTCCTGTCTCACGTTTAGGTCTTTCAACCATTTGGAGTCTATTTTTGTGTGTGGTGTAAGGAAATGGTCCAGTTTCATTCTTCTGCATGTGGCTGTCCAATTTTCCCAACACCATTTGTTGAAGAGACTGTCTCTTTTCCATTGGACTTTCTTTCCTGCTTTGTCAAAGATAAGTTGACCATAGAGTTGAGGGTCCTTTTCTGGGCTCTCGATTCTGTTCCATTGATCGATGTGTCTGTTTTTGTGCCAGTACCATACTGTCTTGATGATGACAGCTTTGTAATAGAGCTGGAAGTCCGGAATTGTGATGCCGCCAGCTTTGCTTTTCTTTTTCAGTATTCCTCTGGCTATTCTGGATCTCTTCTGGTTCCATACAAATTTTGGGATTATTTGTTCCATTTCTTTGAAAAAAGTGGATGGTATTTTTATGGGGTTTGCATTGAATGTGTAGATTCTTCTAGGTAGCATTGACATCTTCACAATGTGGATTCTCCCAATCCATGAGCATGGAACGTTTTTCCATTTCTTTGTGTCTTCTTCAATTTCTTTCATGAGTATTTTATAGTTTTCTGAGTACAGATCCTTTGCCTCTTTGGTTAGATTTCTTCCTAGGTATCTAATGGTTTTGGGTGCAATTGTAAATGGGATAGACTCCTTGATTTGTCTCTCTTCGGTCTTGTTGTTGGTGTATAGGAATGCCACTGATTTCTGTGCATTGATTTTATAGCCTGCTACTTGACTGAATTCCTGTATGAGTTCTAGCAGTTTTGGGCTGGAGTCTTTTGGGTTTTCCACATAAAGTATCATATCATCTGCAAAGAGTGAGAGTTTGACTTCCTCTTTGCCGATTTGGATGCCTTGGATTTCTTTTTGTAGTCTGATTGCTGTGGCTAGGACTTCTAATACTATGTTGATTAGCAGTGGTGAGAGTGGACATCCCTGCCGCGTTCCTGACCTTAGGGGAAAAGCTCTCAGCCTTTCCCCATTGAGAATGATATTCGCTGTAGGTTTTTCGTAGATGGCTTTTATGATATTGAGGTATGTACCCTCTATCCCCATACTCTGAAGAGTTTTGATCAAGAAAGGATGTTGTACTTTGTCAAATGCTTTTTCTGCATCTACTGAGAGGATCATATGATTCTTGTTCTTTCTTTTGTTAATGTATTGTATCACGTTGATTGATTTGCGGATGTTGAACCAGCCTTGCAGCCCAGGAATAAATCCCACCTGCTCATGGTGAATAATCCTTTTAATGTACTGTTGGATCCTATTGGCTAGTATTTTAGTGAGAATTTTTGCATCCATGTTCATCAAGGCTATTGGTCTGTAATTCTCTTTTTTGATGGGGTCTTTGTCTGGTTTTGGGATCAAGGTAATGGTGGCCTCATAAAACGAATTTGGACGTTTCCCTTCCATTTCTATTTTTTGGAACAGTTTCAGGAGAATAGGTATTAATTCTTCTTGAAATGTCTGATAGAATTCCCCTGGAAAGCCATCTGGCCCTGAGCTTTTGTTTCTTGGGAGATTTTTGATGACTGCTTCAATTTCCTTAGGGGTTATAGGTCTGTTCAGGTTTTCTATTTCTTCCTGGTTCAGTTTTGGTAGTTGATACATCTCTAGGAATGCACCCATTTCTCCCAGGTTATCTAATTTGCTGGCATAGAGTTGCTCATAATATGTTCTTATAATTGTTTGTATTTCTTTGGTGTTGGTTGTGATCTCTCCTCTTTCATTCATAATTTTGTTGATTTGTGTCATTTCTCTTTTCTTTTTGATCAGTCTGGCCAGGGGTTTATCAATCTTGTTAATTCTTTCAAAGAACCAGCTCCTAGTTTCGTTGATCTGTTCTACTGTTCTTTTGGTTTCTAGTTCATTGATTTCTGCTCTGATCTTTATGATTTCTCTTCTCCTGCTGGGTTTAGGCTTTATTTGCTGTTCTTTCTCCAGCTCCTTTAGGTGTAGGGTTAGGTTGTGTATTTGAGACCTTTCTTCTTTCTTGAGAAAGGCTTGTATTGCTATATACTTTCCTCTCAGGACTGCCTTTGCTGTATCCCAAAGATTTTGGACAGTTGTGTTTTCATTTTCATTGGTTTCCATGAATTTTTTTTAATTCTTCTTTAATTTCCTGGTTGACCCATTCATTCTTTAGTAGGATGCTCTTTAGCCTCCATGTATTTGAGTTCTTTCCGACTTTCCTCTTGTGGTTGAGCTCTAGTTTCAAAGCATTGCGGTCTGAAAATGTGCAGGGAATGATCCCAATCTTTTGGTACCGATTGAGACCTGATTTGTGACCTAGGATGTGATCAATTCTGGAGAATGTTCCATGGGCACTAGAGAAGAATGTGTATTCCGTTGCTTTGGGATGGAATGTTCTGAATATGTCTGTGAAGTCCATTTGGTCCAATGTGTCATTTAAAGTCTTTATTTCCTTGTTGATCTTTTGCTTAGATGATCTGTCCATTTCAGTCAGGGGGGTGTTAAAGTCCCCCACTATTATTGTATTGTTGTCAATGTGTTTCTTTGCTTTTGTTATTAATTGCCTTATATAATTGGCTGCTCCCATGTTCGGGGCATAGATATTTACAATTGTTAGATCTTCTTGTTGGGTAGACCCTTTAAGTAGGATATAGTGTCCTTCCTCATCTCTTACTACAGTCTTTGTTTTAAAATCTAGTTTTTCTGATATAAGGATTGCCACCCCAGCTTTCTTTTGGTTTCCATTAGCATGGTAAATGGTTTTCCACCCCCTCACTTTCAATCTGGGGGTGTCTTTGGGTCTAAAATGAGTCTCTTGCAGACAGCATATGGATGGGTCTTGTTTTTTAATCCAATCTGATAGCCTGTGTCTTTTGATTGGGGCATTGAGCCCATTTACATTCAGGGTAACTATTGAAAGTATGAATTTAGTGCCATTGCATTACCTGTAAGGTGACTGTTAACTGTCTGTTGTCTGTGTTCGTTTCTGATCTTTGCTGCTTTTAGGTTCTCTCTTTGCTTAGAGGACCCCTCTCAATATTTCTTGGAGGGCTGGTTTCGTGTTTGCAAATTCCTTTAGTTTTTGTTTGTTCTGGAAGCTTTTTATCTCTCCTTCTATTTTCAATGACAGCCTCGCTGGATATAGTATTCTCGGCTGCATATTTTTCTCGTTTAGTGCTCTGAAGATATCTTGCCAGTCCTTTCTGGCCTGCCAGGTCTCTGTGGATAGGTCTGTTGCCAATCTAATGTTTCTACCATTGTAGGTTACATATCTCTTCCCCCGAGCTGCTTTCAGGATTTTCTCTTTGTCTCTGAGACTCGTAAGTTTTACTATTAGATGTCGGGGTCTTGACCTATTATTATTGATTTTGAGAGGGGTTCTCTGTGCCTCCTGGATTTTAATGCCTGTTTCCTTCCTCACATTAGGGAAGTTCTCTGCTATAATTTGCTCCAATATACCTTCTGCCCCTCTCTCTCTCTCTTCTTCTTCTGGGATCCCAATTATTCTAATGTTGTTTCGTCTTATTGTATCACTTATCTCTCGAATTCTGCCCTCGTGATCCTGTAGTTGTTTCTCTCTCTTTTTCTCAGCCTCTTTATTTTCCATCATTTGGTCTTCTATATCGCTGATTCTCTCTTCTGCCTCATTTATCCTAGCATTTAGTGCCCCCATTTTTGATTGCACCTCATCAATAGCCTTTTTGATTTCGAATTGGTTAGATTTTAGTTCTTTTATTTCTCCAGAAAGGGTTTCTCTAATAACTCCCACGCTTTTTTCAAGCCCAGCGAGTATCTTTAAAGTCATGATTCTGAACTCTAGGTCCGACATCGTACTAATGTCCATATTGAGTAGGTCCCTGGCTGACGGTACTACCTCTTGTTCTTTTTGCTGAGGTGATTTCTTTCGTCTTGTCATTTTGTCCAGAGGAGAATAGATGAATGAGAGAACAAAATGCTAACATGTTTACAATGTCCCCAGCAAATATACTGTATACAAATCAGAAAAGACCTGAGACCAGGGGAAAAGAAAGGGAAAGAAAGAAAAAAGAAAAAGAAAAAAAAAGAAAAAAAGATAAAAACAAAAACAAAACAATATATAAAAAGCAGAATATGATCAAATATGATCAGGCTAGTGCATAAATCAGTGCCACACACTAGATTTTGGACGTATTTCGGTCTGTTAGAAAAAAGTGCCTCCTAAAATTTTAAAGGAAGAAAGACAGATAGGTACAAAATAAGGGTTGATACAATGAAGGGATGGAAGATGACTGTAAAGATGAAAATTATAAAAGATTTTATAAAAGGACTCGATAAGATAAGTTGTTTGAAAAAAGAAAGAAGATTTAAGAAAAAAAAAAGGAAAAAGGGAGAGAATGTGATCAGGCAGGAGACTAGAACAAAGCCATACACTCGTGATTTAGGGTATATTTTGATCTGTTAGAAGAAACTGTATCTCAAAATTTTAAAGAGAGAACAACTTATATATATATGCCGAAAATAAGGGTAACTACTATGAAGGGATAAAATATGACTCTAAAAATGAAAAATAAAAAATGTTTTTTTTTTAAAAAAGGGATTGATAAGATGTTGGTTGAAAAAGGGAAAAAGAAAAATAAAAAAAAAACAGTCAACAAAAATTAACTTTGATGAAATAATGAATCATGGTAAAAAAAAAAAAAAAAAAGCCATGAATCTATGTGCAGTATTCCCCTAGCGCTGGAGTTCTCCCATTCTCCTTGATCGATCAACTTGGTCTTGGCTTGCTGGCTGTTTGTGCTGATCTTCTGGGGGAGGGGCCTGTTGTTGTGGTTTCCAAATGTCTTTGCCGGAGGCGGAATTGCCCCGCCCTGGTCGGTCCGGGCTAAGGAAGCTGCTCCAGTTTGCTCTCAGTAGCTTTTGTTCCCTACAAGCTCTCGGTACAGCTTTGGAGGAGCAGGGCAGAAATGGTGGCCTCCCAATCTCCACCCGGAGGAGCTGAGAACTCGGGGCCCCGCTCCTCAGTGTGCCCCCAGAGAAAAGCAGTCACTTCCGTGTCCCCGGTGTCCGGCCGCACTCCGTGCTCACCCGGCCTGTGACCGAGCGTTGCTATCTCTGGCACCCGACCCCGTGTGGAGTCTCCAAACCCAGCAGATCCCTGCAGTGCGTTCCCGCACCGCTCCTCCCCGGGAAGGAAAGGGAGTCTCCCCGGATCTGCTGTTTGTTGGGTCCCTGCTGGAGGAGCCGTGCCCCGACTGGGCCGCAGATCACAGTTTATGGCAACCCCGAGCTGAGAGCCCGCGACTCTGCTCCGTCTCTGCAGCCGGCTTCCCTGCTCCGATACCTGGGAGCTCTGCCACCCTCAGGCACCCCTGGTCTCTCTGTGACCCCAAGGGTCCTGAGACCACACTATCCCGGGAGGATTCCACCCCCCGCTTAGCCACTGCAGCGACGTCCCTCCACCGAGCCAATTTCTAAAAGGTCCGATTTTGTGCTCCGCGGCTCTATCACTTGCCAGAAGCGGCCGGCGGAGGCCCCTCCCCCGCCGTCTAGCCTCCCGAATATCGCCTCGGATTCACTTCTCCGCACGTCCTACCTTCCAGTAAGTGGTCGCTTCTCTGTTCAGAGAGTTGTTGCTACTCTCCTGTTCGATCTCCTGTTGAGTTCCTCTGTTTTGGTTTTAATCTTTTTTTTTTTTTCTCTTTCTTTTTTCTTTCTTTCCCTTTCTTTTCCCCTGGTTTCAGGTCTTTTCTGATTTGTATACAGTATATTTGCTGGGGACGTTGTAAACCTGTTAGCATTTTGTTCTCTCATTCATCTATTCTCCTCTGGACAAAATGACAAGACGAAAAAAATCACCTCAGCAAAAAGAACAAGAGGTACTACCGTCAGCCAGGGACCTACTCAATACGGACGTTAGTACGATGTCGGACCTAAAGTTCAGAATCATGACTTTAAAGATACTAGCTGGGCTTGAAAAAAGCGTGGAAGTTATTAGAGAAACTCTTTCTGGAGAAATAAAAGAACTACAATCTAACCAAGTCGAAATCAAAAAGGCTATTGATGAGGTGCGGTCAAAAATGGGGGCACTAACTGCTAGGATAAATGAGGCAGAAGAGAGAATCAGCGATATAGAAGACCAAATGATGGAAAGTAAAGAGGCTGAGAAAAAGAGGGAGAAACAACTACAGGATCACGAGGGCAGAATTCGAGAGATAAGTGATTCGATAAGACGAAACAGCATTGGAATAATTGGGATCCCAGAAGAAGAAGAAAGAGAGAGAGGGGCAGAAGGTATATTGGAGCAAATAATAGCAGAGAACTTCCCTAATGTGAGGAAGGAAACAGGCATCAAAATCCAGGAGGCACAGAGAACCCCTCTCAAAATCAATAAAAATAGGTCAACACCCCGACATCTAATAGTAAAACTTACGAGTCTCACAGACAAAGAGAAAATCCTGAAAGCAGCTCGGGAGAAGAGATATGTAACCTACAATGGTAAAAATATTAGATTGGCAACAGACCTATCCACAGAGACCTGGCAGGCCAGAAAGGACTGGCAAGATATCTTCAGAGCACTAAACGAGAAAAATATGCAGCCAAGAATACTATATCCAGCTAGGCTGTCATTGAAAATAGAAGGAGAGATAAAAAGCTTCCAGGAAAAACAAAAACTAAAGGAATTTGCAAACATGAAACCAGCCCTCCAAGAAATATTGAAAGGGGTCCTCTAAGCAAAGAGAGAGCCTAAAACCAGCAAAGATCAGAAAGGAACACAGACAACATAGAGTAACAGTCACCTTACAGGCAATACAATGGCACTAAATTCATACCTTTCAATAGTTACCCTGAATGTAAATGGGCTCAATGCCCCAATCAAAAGACACAGGCTATCAAATTGGATTAAAAAACAAGACCCATCCATATTCTGTCTGCAAGAGACTCATTTTAGACCCAAAGACACCCCCAGATTGAAAGTGAGGGGGTGGAAAACCATTTACCATGCTAATGGACACCAAAAGAAAGCTGGGGTGGCAATCCTTATATCAGACAAACTAGATTTTAAAACAAAGACTGTAATAAGAGATGAGGAAGCACACTATATCCTACTTAAAGGGTCTATCCAACAAGAAGATCTAACAATTGTAAATATCTATGCCCCGAACATGGGAGCAGCCAATTATATACAGCAATTAATAACAAAAGCAAAGAAACACATTGACAACAATACAATAATAGTGGGGGACTTTAACACCCCCCTGCCTGAAATGGACAGATCGATCATCTAAGCAAAAGATCAACAAGGAAATAAAGACTTTAAATGACACACTGGACCAAATGGACTTCACAGACATATTCAGAACATTCCATCCCAAAGCAACGGAATACACATTCTTCTCTAGTGCCCATGGAACATTCTCCAGGATCAATCACATCCTAGGTCACAGATCGGGTCTCAACCGGTACCAAAAGATTGGGATCATTCCCTGCATATTTTCAGACCACAACGCTTTGAAACTAGACATCAATCACAAGAGGAAAGTCGGAAAGAACTCAAATACATGGAGGCTAAAGAGCATCCTACTAAAGAATGAATGGGTCAACCAGGAAATTAAAGAAGAATTAAAAAAAATTCATGGAAACCAATGAAAATGAAAACACAACTGTCCAAAATCTTTGGGATACAGCAAAGGCAGTCCTGAGAGGAAAGTATATAGCAATACAAGCCTTTCTCAAGAAAGAAGAAAGGTCTCAAATACACAACCTAACCCTACACCTAAAGGAGCTGGAGAAAGAACAGCAAATAAAGCCTAAACCCAGCAGGAGAAGAGGAATCATAAAGATCAGAGCAGAAATCAATGAACTAGAAACCAAAAGAACAGTAGAACAGATCAACGAAACTACGAGCTGGTTCTTTGAAAGAATTAACAAGATTGATAAACCGCTGGCCAGACTGATCAAAAAGAAAAGAGAAATGACCCAAATCAACAAAATCATGAATGAAAGAGGAGAGATCACAAGCAACACCAAAGAAATACAAACAATTAAAAGAACATATTATGAGCAACTCTATGTCAGCAAATTAGATAACCTGGAAGAAATGGGTGCATTCCTAGAGATGTATCAACTACCAAAACTGAAACAGGAAGAAATAGAAAACCTGAACAGACCTATAACCACTAAGGAAATTGAAGCAGTCATCAAAAATCTCCCAAGAAACAAAAGCCCAGGGCCAGATGGCTTCCCAGGGGAATTCTATCAGACATTTCAAGAAGAATTAATACCTATTCTCCTGCAACTGTTCCAAAAAATAGAAATGGAAGGGAAACTTCCAAACTCATTTTATGAGGCCAGCATTACCTTGATCCCAAAACCAGACAAAGACCCCATCAAAAAAGAGAATTACAGACCAATATCCTTGATGAACATGGATGCAAAAATTCTCACCAAAATACTAGCCAATAGGATCCAACAGTACATTAAAAGGATTATTCACCACGCCCAAGTGGGATTTATCCCTGGGCTGCAAGCCTGGTTCAACATCCGCAAATCAATCAACGTGATACAATACATTAACAAAAGAAAGAACAAGAATCATATGATCCTCTCAATAGATGCAGAAAAAGCATTTGACAAAGTACAGCATCCTTTCTTGATCAAAACTCTTCAGCGTATAGGGATAGAGGTTACATACCTCAATATCATAAAAGCCATCTACGAAAAACCTACAGCGAATATCATTCTCAATGGGGAAAAGCTGAGAGCTTTTCCCCTAAGGTCAGGAACGCGGCAGGGATGTCCACTCTCACCACTGCTATTCAACATAGTATTAGAAGTCCTAGCCACAGCAATCAGACCACAAAAAGAAATCCAAGGCATCCAAATCGGCAAAGAGGAAGTCAAACTCTCACTCTTTGCAGATCATATGATACTTTATGTGGAAAACCCAAAAGACTCCAGCCCAAAACTGCTAGAACTCATACAGGAATTCAGTCAAGTAGCAGGCTATAAAATCAATGCACAGAAATCAGTGGCATTCCTATACACCAACAACAAGGCAGAAGAGAGACAAATCAAGGAGTCGATCCCATTCACAATTGCACCCAAAACCATTAGATACCTAGGAAGAAATCTAACCAAAGAGGCAAACGATCTGTACTCAGAAAACTATAAAATACTCATGAAAGAAATTGAAGAAGACACAAAGAAATGGAAAAACGTTCCATGCTCATGGATTGGGAGAATCAACATTGTGAAGATGTCAATGCTACCTAGAGCAATCTACACATTCAATGCAATCCCCATCAAAATAACATCCACTTTTTTCAAAGACATGGAACAAATAATCCCAAAATTTGTATGGAACCAGAAGAGACCCCGAATAGCCAGAGGAATACTGAAAAAGAAAAGCAAAGCTGGCGGCATCACAATTCCGGACTTCCAGCTCTATTACAAAGCTGTCATCATCAAGACAGTATGGTACTGGCACAAGAACAGACACATCGATCAATGGAACAGAATCGAGAGCCCAGAAAAGGACCCTCAACTCTATGGTCAACTTATCTTTGACAAAGCAGGAAAGAATGTCCAATGGAAAAGAGACAGTCTCTTCAACAAATGGTGTTGGGAAAATTGGACAGCCACATGCAGAAGAATGAAACTGGACCATTTGCTTACACCACACACAAAAATAGACTCCAAATGGTTGAAAGACCTAAACGTGAGACAGGAGTCCATCCAAATCCTAAAGGAGAACACAGGTAGCAACCTTTTCGACCTTAGCCGCAGCGACTTCTTCCTAGAAACATCGCCAAAGGCACGGGAAGCCAGGGCAAAAATGAACTATTGGGATTTCATCAAGATAAAAAGCTTTGGCACAGCAAAAGAAACAGTCCACAAAACCAAAAGACAACCGACAGAATGGGAGAAAATATTTGCAAATGACATATCAGATAAAGGGCTAGTCTCCAAAATCTATAAAGAACTTATCAAACTCAACACCCAAAGAACAAATAATCCAATCAAGAAATGGGCAGAAGACATGAACAGACATTTCTCCAAAGAAGACATCCAAATGGCCAACAGGCCCATGAAAATGTGCTCAACATCGCTCGGCATCAGGGAAATCCAAATCAAAACCTCCATGAGATACCACCTCACCCCCGTCAGAATGGCTAAAATTAACAAGTCAGGGAACGACAGATGTTGGCGGGGATGTGGAGAAAGGGGAACCCTCCTACACTCTTGGTGGGAATGCAAGCTGGTGCAAGCCCTCTGGAAAACAGTATGAAGGTTCCTCAAACAGTTGAAATTAGAGCTTCCGTTCGATCCAGCAATTGCACTACTGGGTATTTACCCCAAAGATACAAATGTAGGGACCCGAAGGGGTACGTGCACCCCAATGTTTATAGCAGCAATGTCCACAATAGCCAAACTGTGGAAAGAGCCAAGATGCCCATCGACAGATGAATGGCTAAAGAAGATGTGGTATATATACACAATGGAATATTATGCAGCCATCAAAAGGAATGAGATCTTGCCTTTTGCAACGACGTGGATGGAATTGGAGGGTGTTATGCTGAGAGAAATAAGTCAATCAGAGAAAGACATGTATCACATGACCTCACTGATATGAGGAATTCTTAATCTCAGGAAAGAAACTGAGTGTTACTGGAGTGGTTGGGGGTGGGAGGGATGGGGTGGCTGGGTGATAGACATTGGGGAGGGTATGTGCTACGGTGAGCGCTGTGAATTGTGCAAGACTGTTGAATCACAGTTCTGTACTTCTGAAACAAATAACGCAACATATTTTAAGAAAAAAGAAAAAGAAGAAGATAACAGGAGAGGAAGAAACGGGGAGTATGTCAGAGGGGGAGACGAACCATGAGAGATGATGGACTCTGAAAAACAAACGGAGGGTTCTAGAGGGAAGGGGGGTAGGGGGTTGCGTTAGCCTGGTGATGGGTATTGAGGAGGGCACGTTCTGCATGGAGCACTGGGTGTTATGAACAAACAATGAATCATGGAACACTGCACCAAAAACTAATGATGTAATATATGGTGATTAACATAACAATAAAAAAATTAAAAAAAAATTATGTGGGTACGTGCAGTCCTCAACAGCATTAGCATCTACTTTTGGCAGCTCTACTTTAGAAATAATAAAAATACACACACACACACACACACACACACACACACACACTACCAAACATGATACTCAGTAACATGTGTGTGTGTACTTCTACAAATATAGATGTAAAACAAAATATTCGGTGTGTGGTAAGTGGGTAAAAGATGAAATGATTGTATATTTTTTCTTTTTTGCTAATGAATGCATTTGAAGTAATAACTTTTATATTAGAATTTAAATAATGTCTCTTTTAAATTTGGGAAGGATTTTTGGTTTATTTACAATCAGCCTCAGTTTCAATGAAACAGGTTCCCTGGTGGAAACAACATAAGACCCACCAGCTACAATAAAGAGGAAATTTAATTTTGATCTATTCCTTGCTTTTCAGGAATTTGATCAGATCTCTTTAGGATAAATGTCTGGATCTCTACTTAGAGATCTGGACCTGTTACTGCACGTGGAAAGCACAGACGCACAGAGGGAAACCAGCAAATGACCGAAAGCTGTGTGGGTTGATGTCACTGCTGGGGCTCCTAGGCAGCGTCTCCTGTGGTGTCTAACTCCTTAGCACCTTCCTTCCCCAACTGGACCTGGGCTGCCCTGGACTGGGAGGTGCAGAGAGGGGGAGGGTGGTGGTGCAGGAGACAGTGTGGGTGGCAGGAGGGCGCAGGTGCGGTGATGGTGTTCTATACTCTCAGGCTTGTTTTGTCGATGTGCTCTGTCAATGTGGTTGATTCGTGGAAAATGCTTGAAGTCAAACCAGCCCTTCCTGGTTGGGGCTGTGCAAGCGGTGGCTCCGGTGTTGTGAGATGAAATAAGGACAGTTAAACCACAGCCGACTTTGCTCAATTCCAGAGGGCCGCAGCTAGTGGAAAGAACATATCCACCTGCACACTCATGCTCCTGCTGTCAAATGTACTCTCAGGCTGTGGGTGAGGGGTCCCCCTATTTTATACCAAGTTCATTCCAGTACCTGCTGCGTGAGTTGGGATTGTATGACAAAGACTGGTGAGACGCTGCTCCCTCAGTCCACTCTGATGACACTGTTCTGAGGGAGACAGCACACAGACTTCTTGTAGCACTAGGTGATCCCCGACATTCCACCAGGATCTTTGCTTTTCCATGGCAGGTGATTTACTGAGGCTTGGACTTGCCATCTCATTTTGTCAGTGTGGACAGGGTGACACGAGACCCGTGCCCATGAAGCTATTAGCACAAGTAGACTGTAGACATCACAACTTCTTCCCTCACAAGAACACAGACATATGGAGGTCCAGAGTTCAACTGTGTCATTGAGTGTCATAGACTGAGTCATCTCAGTAACTCTAAAGGGACAAGTGACTGTAGGGTCAGGCTGAGCAAGTCTCAATAGAAGACATGCACATCAGAGAAGTGTGCTGGGGGTCTAGGAGAGGTGGGTTGTTCAGTACTGTGAGCACAAAGAGTAAGTGTCCCCGCCCTCAGCCCACCCAAGTAAGGTACAGAGAAGGTACCCAGTCAAGGACCAGATCTTCCCAATGCCTCATGCTGAGATCACCACCCAAGGTTTCCACAGTCTGACCTCACAGCACATTCTTAACATAGACTTCACTCCTCCTGGGCTGTGCTTGAGGTCCAACTTCCGGGGGAAACTTGGCTTCCGTGAGCATGGTCCCATGCTACAGATTCAGCCCAGGATATGTGGGGGAAAGCCCTTTCTTAGGGTAAATTATATACTCAAATCCAGTTTAGGCATCATCTGTGCACCTGGTGTATATGTGACTCCCCTCCTGACACAGGATATTCTAACTATGACCACACCACTGAGTTCTTGAGATTTTGGTACCAAGGCCAGAATTTGCAGACTCTCCTCACACCTTTCTCCACCATAAGAAACTCTTTCTGGTTAAGCCTTAGCCTCCCACCACCCTCCTGGTGGCACTTCTCTATTTGGTCTATTCTCAGAAGAGCACAGATGGAGCTGATCTGACGTGCACAAATGTACATTTGACTCTATGATTACATTTTGTAGTTATTTCTTCAGGAAAATCTCTGATGAAATAATACTTGTTTTCCATTATGTACATTTTTCCCTCTAAAATCAGAAAAAACTTTAAATGTCTCAGAACAGAAAAAAGTTTAATAACTATTATATTCCCATGAAACATTTTGCTTCCACTTAAAATTATATTTATATATTTTATAGCAGCATGGTAAAATGTATATGCTATAAAGCAAAAGCAAATATATGATGAAAAAATATATATCCCATAGGATCATATTTATAAAAACAAAAACCTAAATACATATGTGCATATCAGAAAGATGGAAAAAATAAAACCAGGTGACTTCATTTCTGGATACTCCAACATTTCTACAAAAAACTGACTTTATAATTTTAAATTATAATTTATACAGGGTATAAATAATATAGGCAGTGAAGCCACAAAAATGTGAAATTACAAATACAAAATGAGCAGGAGACAAATGAAATTGTCAACATGATGTGGTCGCAGAGTTTGAAGGACAGGTTCTGTGATTTTTGTTATGTACATTTTTACAAAAAGCATCTCTTACTGTCACAATCAGGGAAGGGACATAAAAAAGGAGCAATGGAAAGACAAGGTAGCAGGTGAGGGATAGAGCCTACTCACACACAAAGGAAGGAGGCTGCCTCACGGTTGCTTTCCTCTTTCAGATAATACACCTCATATAGGACACTTTTTCCTTCTGAGAATATCTGCCTGCAGTAGAGCCAAGAAAGAATCTGCTACAGAAGAATGAATAGCAGAGAATATTAAGAAAATTTCATGATCCACATCCAAACATTATAAATGTCACAGTTCAGGTGAAGTCTGTGGTAGCATATATAGATAAAGGCATCGCTGTTGGAATGCTTCACGTTCCAACCTATTAAACTGCTGTAGGCACTGGGGCAGATTAAATGCCTTATCACTTGGAAATGAGTCTGAGGAAGGTGGTCATACCATGCCTTCCTGTTTTTGGCCTTACTTTCCACCTGTCAAGCTAATGTCATTGAGCCACAAGGAGCTGACATGTCTTGGAATTATTTGGGAGTCCTAAATAAAGCCAAACATTTAATTAAACATGATAATATGTATGCTTTGCATAATTTAAAAGTGAAAGTTAGCAAAGCCTTCTAGGTATGGTGAACAAATCTTCTCCTGGAAAACCAACCATAAAACTACACTAGATCAACAAAACTGACATTTCAGTTGTTGAGAAATGTCCAAATTCATGCAACAATCTGAGAAGTATTTACACTTGAAAAGTTGCAGATCAGGGAACAAGAGTGGTGTCCTTGTCTAGAGGGGCTCACATTATCCCCCCACCTCCCAACACCCTACTCCGTGCAGATGAAGGTTCTTCTAAGATAGGACAGGCCATCAGGACTGGCAGCAGAGTTACACAGTGTGAGGAGCTGAGTTAATTGGGGGTGGGGAGTGATGTGAAGGTGAACTGACAAGCTGTGTGGTATGCAAGCAGGAAGGCCAGGGGCTCTGCTTGTCTGCGTTTTGGGTCATGGCTGCAGCAAGCATGTGCTTGGCTGAAGCTGTGTGCATGCTTAGCAGACACTCAAAAGAGTCCAAGCCAGCTACACATTCCTGGCGGACTTTGAGATGATCGGCATATACGGAGAAGCCATGAAAAGACTCAGAAAATATAAGCTGGAAAGACTTATACTTTAGCACATACAGTGTATGTGCTAGTTGTCTAAAATGTGCTACTCACACATGCAATAAAACCCTTTGGCAGAGGATTAACGTCTTAACCAACTTGCTTGAGCACAATCCTGAAGTAATCCTGGCTACCACAAAGCTATGTAGACATAGGTGATCCTGAGGAAGCAAGTCTGAAAAATAAAATAATTAAGAAGAAAACACAAGAGTCATGAGCAGCCACATACTGCAGGGATATAACATCACAGATTTAGTCCAAACTATTTTCACAGCATACAACGGCAATGAAAACAACCTTTTGGGGAAAAATCACAATCTAGAGTTGCTAAAATATATTTTCAACAAAATAGTTTTCAATAAAATAAATAATAAGACAGGCAAAGAATCAGAAAAGTGCAAGTATTATTAGGGGGAAATCCCCCACAACTCAATGCAAACAGTCCTTGAGTGTGTCCAGATATTTTCTTTAGCAAAGAACTCAAAGCAACCATTACAAATGTGTTCAAAAAAAAAAACTATAGAAAACCATGTTTAAAGACTTAAGGAAAATATGACAACAAAAAGTCAACAAATAGATATTCTAAAGAAGGATACCAAAATTACAAAACACAACATATATTTAAAAAAAATAAAATCTAGGTTAGAAAAGTTTTAACCAAAGTGAACTATTCAATAGAGGGCTTTAAAGAATATGCTAGCTGACAGAAGACACAATTTCAATACAGGGGAATTTCTTCAACCAGATAATGGGCATCTGTGAAAACCTATAGCTGACATACTTAATGTCGAAAGACTGAATGCTTTTCTCCAAAGACCAGCAAAAAGACAGGGATGTTTGCTCTTGACCCTTCTATTTAACACAGTACTAATGGTTCTAGAAAGTGCAAGTAGAAAAAATGTAAAGATCTCTAGCAGATTGAAAAGGAAATGTAAATATTTCCACAGATGACAGCAGCAACAGTTCCCGAGCCACAGGGAGCCCTGTAGAGGCAACAGCTCCGGGGAGCAAGAGCTGAGCCAAGAGGTGCCTTCCGCAACGGCCTCTTTCTCAGCTGGCTTTGGCATATGGAACCCGCTTCCCAGGCTTTCACGCCGGGACACCGTACCCTGCTTCCTCCCGCCGAGAGGTCGGCGGTAGCTACAGCACGGATTCTCCACACTGTTTCTGCTTCGCCTTCGTTCCCTAGCAAGGAGACTTGCATGCCAAAGCGGGGCGGCAGGCCCGGCTTCACGAAACAAACGGGGGCCGTGTTTTGCCTTCTGCCGCCGCCAGAGACACTCCGAAAATGGTTTGGGACTCGCTGGGAGCGCACGGCCGCAGGCACACAGCAGAATGTTTCCACGCTGAGCAATGGCTGTCCCAGCTGGAGCGAGGATGCTCTCCTGTGTGGTTCCTGCGAGTCAGGTGGTGGTTTTGCGGCCTGCACTCGCACACGGGGCAACCGTACTGGGCCCAGAAACAGGAGCCGAGCCCAGAGGCGTGTCTTCGGCACCGGCCCCTTGCTCGCTCGGGTGGACTTTAAGGGAGGCCGTTCCCAGAGCTCTCAGCCACAGTACACAGTATACCGCGTCCTCTAAGCCAGTGACCGGCGGGAGCTTAAGGCACGGTATCTGCCCAGATTTCTGCCTTCGAAGGAGGTGCCTGGAACTCAGGGCTCCACGCACCGATGCCGGGGGAGTGCCAGCTTCGTGAACCTAGAGCTGGTACGAGAGCTGCCTGTGCGCAAAGCCGGTTCTCTCGCCCTGTGATTCAGGGGAACCGTTTCCTAGGCCCTCACGCAGACACACTGAAAGTGTTGCCACCCCCCGGAACCGTGATGCTGTCTACAGCAGGGTCCCTCTCTACGGCTGTTAGCCTGTGTTCGGTCACTCTATAGCCTGGCTTCTACGTGCTAGTGCTTAAGTACCTAGGTCTCCAAGGCAGGCCCACAGGGTACAGCAGTGCTCACATCCTCACACAAGAGAGGGGTCGAGAGAGCAGGCTTCCTCACAGGCCTGTTTCTCGGTCAGAGTAACGTTTAGGTTCCATCGCTCATGCTTTCACACAAACACGCCACAGGTCAAGTGTGCGCTCAGGGAAGGGCGTCCTTTGCGGAGGCTCGGGGCTTCTAGCGTTTGGTTCCTTGGCGTTAGGCGGATGGCAGTTCGGACTAAACGCACGCAGGGCCAGACGGCCTAGCTTCAGGAAAGAGGTGTTGCGTCCAGAGGCGCATTGGGCCCCTGCTTCTCTCTCCCTTGGAATTCCGCTGGGACCCACGCCCCAGCTGGGCACACAAGCACGGTTGAACAGGTGGCCGCGCCCCGTGGAGAGGGGACGGGAGCTACAGCTGTGCTTGTACCCAGGCTGCTTTCTTCCAAGTCAGGGTGGAGCAGCGAGAGTTCCCGAGGCACGGGGAGCCAAGTAGAGGCAGCAGCTTCGGGGAGCAAGTGCTGAGCCGAGAGGTGCCTTCCGCAAAGGCCTGTTTCTTACCTGGCTTTGGCGTATGGAACCCGCTCCCCAGGCTTTCGCGCCCGGACACCGTACCCTGCTTCCTCCCGCCGAGAGGTTGGCGGTAGCTACAACACGGATTCTCCACACTGTTTCTGCTTCGCGTTCGTCCCCTAGCAAGGAGACTTGCATGCCAAAGCGGGGCCGCAAGCCCGGCTTCACGAACGAAGCAGGGGGCCGTGTTCTGCCTTCTGCCACCGCCTGAGTCTCACTCCGAAAATGGTTTGGGACTCCCTGGCAGCTCAAGGCCGCAGGCACACAGCAGAATGCTTCCACGCTCAGCAACGGCTGTCCCGGCTGGAGCGAAAACGCTCTCCACTGTGGTTCCTGCGAGTCAGCTGGTGGTTTTGCGGCCTGCACTCGCACACGGGGCAACCGTACTGGGCTCAGAAACAGGAGGCGAGCCCAGAGGCGTGTCTTCAGCACCGGCCCCTTGCTCGCTCGGGTGGACTTTAAGGGAGGCCGTTCCCAGAGCTCTCAGCCACAGTACACAGTATTCCGTGTCCTCTAAGCCAGTGACCGGCGGGAGCTTAAGGCACGGTATCTGCCCAGACTTCTGCCTTCGAAGGAGGTGCCTGGAACTCAGGGCTCCACGCACCCAGGCCTGAGGACTGCCAGCTTTGTTTCCCTAGAGCTGGTGCGAGAGGTGCCTCTGCGCGAAGCCGGTTCTCTCGCCTTGTGATTCAGGGGAGTCGTTTCCTAGGCCCTCACGCAGACACACTGAAAGGGTTGCCAACCTCAGGAACCGTGATGCTGTCTACAGCAGGGTCCCTCTCCACGGCTGTTAGCTAGTGTTCGGTCATTCTACAGGCTGGCTTCTCCCTGCTACTGCTTAAGTACCTAGGTCTCCAAGGCAGGCCTCAGGGTAGAGCAGTGCTCACCTCCTCACACAAGAGAGGGGTCGAGAGAGCAGGCTTCCTCACAGGCCTGTTTCTCGGTCAGAGTAACGTTTAGGTTCCATCGCTCATGCTTTCACACAAACACGCCACAGGTGAAGTGTGCGCTCAGGGAAGGGCGTCCTTTGCGGAGGCTCGGGGCTTCTAGCGTTTGGTTCCTTGGCGTTAGGCGGATGGCAGTTCGGACTAAACGCACGCAGGGCCAGACGGCCTAGCTTCAGGAAAGAGGTGTGGCGTCCAGAGGCGCATTGGGCCCCTGCTTCTCTCTCCCTTGGAATTCCGCTGGGACCCACGCCCCAGCTGGGCACAGAAGCACGGTTGAACAGGTGGCCGCGCCCCATGGAGAGGGGACGGGAGCTACAGCTGTGCTTGTACCCGGGCTGCTTTCTTCCAAGTCAGGGTGGAGCAGCGAGAGTTCCCGAGGCACGGGGAGCCAAGTAGAGGCAGCAGCTTCGGGGAGCAAGTGCTGAGCCGAGAGGTGCCTTCCGCAACGGCCTGTTTCTTACCTGGCTTTGGCGTATGGAACCCGCTCCCCAGGCTTTCGCGCCCGGACACTGTACCCTGCTTCCTCCCGCCGAGAGGTCGGCGGTAGCTACAGCACGGATTCTCCACACTGTTTCTGCTTCGCGTTCGTCCCCTAGCAAGGAGACTTGCATGCCAAAGCGGGGCCGCAAGCCCGGCTTCACGAACGAAGCAGGGGGCCGTGTTCTGCCTTCTGCCACCGCCTGAGTCTCACTCCGAAAATGGTTTGGGACTCGCTGGCAGCTCAAGGCCGCAGGCACACAGCAGAATGCCTCCACGCTCAGCAACGGCTGTCCCGGCTGGAGCGAAAATGCTCTCCACTGTGGTTCCTGCGAGTCAGCTGGTGGTTTTGCGGCCTGCACTCGCACACGGGGCAACCGTACTGGGCTCAGAAACAGGAGGCGAGCCCAGGGGCGTGTCTTCGGCACCGGCCCCTTGCTCGCTCGGGTGGACTTTAAGGGAGGCCGTTCCCAGAGCTCTCAACCACAGTACATAGTATTCCGCGTCCTCTAAGCCAGTGACCGGCGGGAGCTTAAGGCACGGTATCTGCCCAGACTTCTGCCTTCGAAGGAGGTGCCTGGAACTCAGGGCTCCACGCACCCAGGCCGGAGGACTGCCAGCTTTGTGGCCCTAGAGCTGGTGCGAGAGGTGCCTCTGCGCGAAGTCGGTTCTCTCGCCTTGTGATTCAGGGGAGTCGTTTCCTAGGCCCTCACGCAGACACACTGAAAGGGTTGCCAACCTCAGGAACCTTGATGCTGTCTACAGCAGGGTCCCTCTCCACGGCTGTTAGCTAGTGTTCGGTCATTCTACAGGCTGGCTTCTCCCTGCTACTGCTTAAGTACCTAGGTCTCCAAGGCAGGCCTCAGGGTAGAGCAGTGCTCACCTCCTCACACAAGAGAGGGGTCGAGAGAGTAGGCTTCCTCACAGGCCTGTTTCTCGGTCAGAGTAACGTTTAGGTTCCATCGCTCATGCTTTCACACAAACACGCCACAGGTCAAGTGTGCGCTCAGGGAAGGGCGTCCTTTGCGGAGGCTCGGGGCTTCTAGCGTTTGGTTCCTTGGCGTTAGGCGGATGGCAGTTCGGACTAAACGCACGCAGGGCCAGACGGCCTAGCTTCAGGAAAGAGGTGTTGCGTCCAGAGGCGCATTGGGCCCCTGCTTCTCTCTCCCTTGGAATTCCGCTTGGACCCACGCCCCAGCTGGGCACACAAGCACGGCTGAAGAGGTGGCCGCGCCCCGTGGAGAGGGGACGGGAGCTACAGCTGTGCTTGTACCCAGGCTGCTTTCTTCCAAGTCAGGGTGGAGCAGCGAGAGTTCCCGAGCCACGGGGAGCCGAGTAGAGGCAGCAGCTCCGGGGAGCAAGTGCTGAGCCGAGAGGTGCCTTCCGCAAAGGCCTGTTTCTTACCTGGCTTTGGCGTATGGAACCCGCTCCCCAGGCTTTCGCGCCCGGACACCGTACCCTGCTTCCTCCCGCCGAGAGGTCGGCGGTAGCTACAGCACGGATTCTCCACACTGTTTCTGCTTCGCGTTCGTCCGCTAGCAAGGAGACTTGCATGCCAAAGCGGGGCCGCAAGCCCGGCTTCACGAACGAAGCGGGGGGCCGGGTTCTGCCTTCTGCCGCCGCCTGAGTCTCACTCCGAAAATGGTTTGGGACTCGCTGGCAGCTCAGGGCCGCAGGCACACAGCAGAATGCTTCCACGCTCAGCAACGGCTGTCCCGGCTGGAGCGAAAATGCTCTCCAGTGTGGTACCTGCGAGTCAGCTGGTGGTTTTAAACCTGCACTCGCACACGGGGAAACCGTCCTGGGCCCAGAAACAGGAGCCGAGCCCAGAGGCGTGTCTTCGGCACAGGCCCCTTGCTCGCTCGGGTGGACTTTAAGGGAGGCAGTTCCCAGAGCTCTCAGCCACAGTACACAGTATACCGCGTCCTCTAAGCCAGTGACCGGCGGAAGCTTAAGGCACGGTATCTGCCCAGATTTCTGCCTTCGAAAGAGGTGCCTGGAACTCAGGGCTCCATGCACCGATGCCGGGGGAGTGCCAGCTTCGTGACCCTAGAGCTGGTACGAGAGCTGCCTCTGCGCGATGCAGGTTCTCTCGCCCTGTGATTCAGGGGAACCGTTTCCTAGGCCCTCACGCAGACACACTGAAAGTGTTGCCACCCTCCGGAACCGTGATGCTGTCTACAGCAGGGTCCCTCTCTACGGCTGTTAGCCTGTGTTCGGTCACTCTATAGCCTGGCTTCTACATGCTAGTGCTTAAGTACCTAGGTCTCCAAGGCAGGCCCACAGGGTACAGCAGTGCTCACATCCTCACACAAGAGAGGGGTCGAGAGAGCAGGCTTCCTCACAGGCCTGTTTCTCGGTCAGAGTAACGTTTAGGTTCCATCGCTCATGCTTTCACACAAACACGCCACAGGTGAAGTGTGCGCTCAGGGAAGGGCGTCCTTTGCGGAGGCTCGGGGCTTCTAGCGTTTGGTTCCTTGGCGTTAGGCGGATGGCAGTTCGGACTAAACGCACGCAGGGCCAGACGGCCTAGCTTCAGGAAAGAGGTGTGGCGTCCAGAGGCGCATTGGGCCCCTGCTCCTCTCTCCCTTGGAATTCCGCTGGGACCCACTCCCCAGCTGGGCACACAAGCACGGTCGGAGTACTGGCAGCGCCCCGTGGAGAGTGGAAGGGATTTTAAGCTGTGTTTCTTTCTAGGCTTCTTTCTTTCATGTCAGGTTTGAGAACCAAGGGTTTCAAAGCAATGGGGAGCAGTGTAGTTTTAGCACCTCCAGATAGCAAGTGTTGAGCTGAAAGTTTCCTTCTGCACCGGCTTGTTTCACCCTCGCTTTGGAGTCTGGAACCCGTTCCCCAGGCCCTCACCGTCGGTACACCTTACACTGTTTCCTCCCTCAGAGGGTCGGCGGTACCTAAAGCAAGGTTTCTCTACACTCTTGTTGCTTCGAGTTAGTATGCTATCAATTAGACTTGCATGTCAATGTGGAGACACAGGGCTGGCTTCCTGAAACCAGTGGGGAGTCTTGTTCTGCCTTCTGCCGTGGCCTTAGTCTCACTCAGTAAATGGGTTTGGACTCGCTGGCAGGGATCGCCCTCATGCACACAGCAGAATGCTTCCACCCTCAGGTACGGCTATTCGGGCTGAATCATGGATTCTCTACGGTGTGGTTCCTTCGAATTAGGTCGTTGGCTTTCGGTCTGCGTTCACTCACGGGGAACCGTAGTAGGCCCAGAAACAAGAGCTGAGCCAATATGTGTGTCTTCGGCACCGGCCTTTTCTCCCTCTTGTATACATAGGTAGGCCGTTCCCAGTGCTCTCAGCCACAGTACACATTCTACCGCGTCCTCCCAACCAATGACCGGCGGGAGCTATAGCATGGTTTCTCTCCACAGTGTGGTGCCTTCGAGGGAGGTGGCAGGAACTCAGGCCTCCACGCATCCATGCCGGAGGAGTGCTAGCTTTGTGACACTAGAGCTGGTGCGAGAGGTGGCTCTTCACGAAGACGTTTCTCTCACCCTGTGATTTAGGGGAATCGTTTCCCAGGTTCTCACGGAGACGCACTGAAAGTGTTGCCACCCTCTGGAACCGTGATGCTGTCTACAACAGTGTCCCTCTCCACTCCTTTTTCTTCGTATTAGTATGCGAGCAATTAGACTTGCATGCCAAAGTTGGACCGTAGTACTGGCTTCATGAAACAAGTGGGGAGTCATGTTTGCCTTCTGCCCCACCCTGGGTCTCACTACGAATATGGTTTAGGAAGTCCTTGCAGCGCTCTCATGCATGCTCACGCCCAAATTCTCCCACTCCCAGGAAAGCCTATTCGAAACGGAAGAACGGTTCTGTACAAGTGTTTTCTTTTCGAGTGAGGTCGCTACCTTTACACCTGCATGCACACACAGGGCCACGTGACTAGCCTCATGAAACAAGAGGGGAGTGAGAGCTGCACACCCGATACGATACCAGAGCCCCAGCAAGCATTCGTTCCTGATAAGTTCTGAAGTGAATTCCCGAAAGCACCATTGATTTTGGAGAAATGGCCCGTGCCAAACTCATCATGAAGAAACAGAGGAAAACCTGCCATTTGTCACACCCTGTGGCTCCTGGACAGAGGGCTTCCAGCGAAACACTGAAACGACGGCAACACTGTGACCAACGGCAGAGACACCATCCAGGAAGTCCAAGATTCATCTTAAAGCTGTCCTGAGAGCTGGTCTCCACCGTGACATGGGATCAATGCCTATCATCTTCAGGTTTCCCACCTGAAGGCTTGGCATGGCTCTGGCCCTATCTAGATTTGAGGCTACGTCTCATGGGAAACCGGATTGGGAACTCAAGTGTGGGGCAGGGCGATTCAGCCAAGAGGAGGGAACAAATAGGTGCAAGGTGCAAGCCCCAGGAGGGGGTTGCTCTCGAGACGAGGTTTCTGGAGACAACGTGACGTCATCCCCACAACGTGCCCAGACCCTGAACCGACCCCTAAATCTGAATGCCACTCTAACTCCTTAACTCCACCCTAGGACAGGACACCGCATTGATATCACGTTTACCCGGACTTCCCTGCAGAACCTAACCCTGACCCTAGCCCGGGCAGTGGCCACGACAGTCACCCAATGTCCCTTCAGAGTGTACAATGGACTGGGGAGACCTAGCCATTGCTAGACTCATCAGAAAGGAACACCGAGGGAAGACATGCCATTAGGAACCCTGGCTGCTGCTGGAACGCCAGGATTCTAACTAAACTCCGAGTCCTCAGCAATACTACGAACACCCCATAGACCTCATCCCGGGAGGGGGAGACTCTACCCAATGTTTGTTTACCCTCCACAGCTCCTCTAGATCGGGTCTCCACCATGACATCGTATAGGTGCTGCCAAACGTAATTCTCTCCCCCAACCCTAGACATGGCTCAGGCCCTACCTCCCCTCAAATGCGAGGATATACGAGAAAGGGAATTTGATAAGCTTGGTGAAAGACGGCATCGCATAGAGCAGCGAACACAAATAGTCCACGCTCAACCACGAGGGCGGTGCATGACACCATGATGTTAGGCAGAAATTGATGACAGCCGCATGTTGTCCCTATGGCCTGAAACCAGACGTAATCCCCGAGCTTAACCGTTGTGCTACCCATCCGACCGACCAGCCGGACGTGACGGCGTGCTACAATCAAATTGGCCCAGACTCTGAGCCGGGACACAACCCTATCCCGAGTCATGGTTGTGTCACCGACTACGGCCAATATCTTTTTGAGTGCACAGCGTCTTTGGGAGACCTAGCCCTTGTCCATCTTTTCAGGAAGGAACACAGAGGAAACAGGGCCACCTGCAACCCCTGGGTTTTGCTGGAGCGCAAGCTTCTATGAAAAATCAAGACCTCTCGAACGGAAGCCACACTGGAAGGTGGAGCCTCACACTTGTGCTAGCCCTCAGCTCAGGCGTCAGGTTACTGCCCTGCAAGATATTTGACCCCTACCGACTTCCAACCTCGACTTAACGGGACCCTGACGATGCCCGGACCCTACTTTGGAATGCACAGCTGGTTTTGGAGACCTGGAGAGGGCCTGATTTCTTGCGAAGGAATAGAGAGGGTAAAAGGTGCCCCCTGTTACCCCAGGTTGTTGCTGGACTCCAGGATTCCAGCGACACACTAAAAAGTCAGCAACACTAGGAGCACACACGCCCCCCCTCCCCACCCAAGACGCTGACCCAGAAGTCGGACACCCATACTGATACTAAGCCTCAACTCAGCCTCTAGAACAGGTCTCCACTGGGACATCGAATAGCCGCTGAACCGTCTTCCGCCTTCTCACCCTAACCCTAGACATGACTCTTGTCTAATCTAGGCCCAAAGCGAAGTCACGCAAGAGAGCGGATTTGGTACTCTACTCTAGTGCTGTAAGAGATGGACGAAAGTTCCAGGGAAATAAAGTGTGCCACGGGGAGGGGGGAGGGGCGGAGCAAGATGGCGGAGGAGTAGGAGACCTGGATTTCGTCTGGTCTCAGGAATTCAGCTGAATGGGGATCAAATCATTCTGAAAACGTACGAACTCAACAGGAGATCAAAGAAAAGAATAGCAACAACTCTCTGAACAGAAAAGCGACCACTTTCTGGAAGGTAGGACGTGCGGAAAAGTGAATCTGAGGCGATATTCGGGAGGATAGACGGCGGGGGAGAGGGCCTCCATCGGCCCCTTCTGGCAAGTGATAGAGCCGCAGAGCACAATATCGGAACATTTAAGAAGTCGGCTCCACTGAGGTATGTCGCTCCAGTGGCTAAGCGGGGGGTGGAACCTTCGCGGGACTGTGTGGTCTCAGGACCCTCAGGGTCACAGAAAGACCAGGGGTGACTGAGTGCAGCGGAGCTTCCGGGTATCGGAGTGGGGAAGCCGGCAGCAGAGACAGAGCCGAGGCGCGGGCTCTCAGCTCGGGGTTGCCATAAACTGTGATCCGCGGCCCAGTCGGGCCACTGCTCCTCCAGCAGGGACCCAACAAGCAGCAGAGCTGGGGAGACTCCCCTTCCTCCCCCGGGAGGAGCGGTGCGGGAACACACCGCAGGGATCTGCTGGGTTTGGGGACTCCACACGGGGTCGAGTGCCAGAGATAGAAACGCTCGGTCACAGGCTGGGTGAGTACGGAGTGCGGCTGGAGACCTGGTCACTCCGACTGACTGCTTTTCTCTGGGGGCGCAATGAGGAGCAGGGCCCCGAGTTCTCAGCTCCTCCGGGGGGAGATTGGGAGGCCACCATTTTCAGTCTGGTCCTCCAAAGCTGTACCGAGAGCTTGCAGGGAACAAAAGCTCCTGTGAGCAAACCTGAGCAGCTTGCTTAGCCTGGACCAACGAGGGCGAGGCAATTCCGCCTCCAGCAAAGACATTTGGAAACCACGGCAACAGGCCCCTCCCCCAGAAGATCAGCACGAACAGCCAGCCAAGACCAAGTTTACCGATCAAGGAGAAAGGGAGAACTCCAGCGCTAGGGGAATACTGCACATAGAATTCATGGTTTTTTACCATGATTCATTAGTTTTTCAATGTTAATTTCTTTAACTTTTTTTTGAATTTTTCTTTTTCCCTTTTCAACCAACATCTTATCAATCCCTTTTTTTAAAAAAACATTTTTTATTTTTCATTTTTAGAGTCATATTTTATCCCTTCATAGTAGTTACCCTTATTTTTGGCGTATATATATAAGTTGTTCTCGCTTTAAAAACTTGAGATACAGTTTCTTCTAACAGATCAAGATATACCCTAAATCACTAGTGTATGGCTTTGTTCTAGTCTCCTGCCTGATCACATTCTCTCCCTTTTTTTTTTAAATCTTCTTTCTTTTTTCAAACAACTTATCAATTTCTTTTATAATATCTTTTATAATTTTCATCTTTACAGTCATATTCCATCCCTTCATTGTATCAACCCTTATTTTGTACATATATAAGTTTTTCTTCCTTTATAATTTTAGGAGGCACTTTCTTCTAAAAGACCAAAATACGCCCCAAATCTAGTGTGTGGCACTGATCTATGCACTAGCCTGATCGTATTTGATCATATTCTGGTTTTTTTTTTGTTTTATGCTGTTTTTGTTTATCTTTTTCTTTTCTTTTTTTATCTTCTTTTTTCTTTCTTTCCCTTTCTTTTCCTATGGTTTCAGGTCTTTTCTGATTTATATAGAGTATATTTGCTGGGGACGTTGTTAATCCGTTAGCATTTTGTTCTCTCATTCATCCATTCTCCTCTGGACAAAATGACAAGACGAAAGAAATTACCCCAGCGAAAAGAACAAGAGGTAGTACTGTCTGCCAGGGACCTACTCAATAAGAAAATTAGTACGATGTCAAACCTAGAGTTCAGAATCATGACTTTAAAGATCCTAGCTGGGCTTGAGAAAAGCGTGGAAATTATTAGAGAAACCCTTTCTGGAGAAATAAAAGAACTAAAATCTAACCAAGTCGAAATCAAAAAGGCTATTAATGAGGTGCAATCAAAAATGGGGCACTAACTGCTAGGGTAAATGAGGCAGAAGAGAGATTCAGCGGTATAGAAGACCAAATGATGGAAAATAAAGAGGCTGAGAAAAAGAGATAAACAACTACAGGTTCACGAGGGCAGAAATCGAGAGATAAGCGATACGATAAGATGAAACATCATTAGAATAATTGGGAACCCAGAAGAAGAATGAGGAGAGAGAGGGGCAAAAGGTATATTGGAGCAATTTATAGCAGAGAACTTCCCTAATGTGGGGAAGGAAACAGGCATCAAAATCCAGGAGGCACAGAGAACCCCTCTCAAAATCAATAAAAATAGGTCAACACCCCGACATCTAAGAGTAAAACTTACGAGTCTCAGAGACAAAGAGAAAACCCTGAAAGCAGCTCGGGAGAGGAGATATGTAACCTACAATGGTAGAAACGTTAGATTGGCAACAGACCTATCCACAGAGACCTGGCAGACCAGAAAGGACTGGCATGATATCTTCAGAGCACTAAACGAGAAAAATATGCAGCCAAGAATACTATATCCAGCTAGGCTGTCACTGAAAATAGAAGGAGAAGTAAAAAGCTTCCAGGACAAACAAAAACTAAAGGAATTTGCAAACACAAAACCAGCCCTAAAAGAAATTTTGAAAAGGGTCCTCGAAGCAAAGAGAGAGCCTAAAAGCAGCATAGATCAGAAGGGAACACAGACAATATACAGTCACAGTCACCTTACAGGCAATACAGTGGCACTAAATTCCTATCTTTCAATAGTTACCCTGAAAGTAAATGGGCTAAATGCCCCAATCAAAAGACACAGGCTATCAGATTGGATTAAAAAAACAAGACCCATCAATATGCTGTCTGCAAGAGACTCATTTTAGACCCAAAGACACCCCCAGATTCAAAGTGAGGGGGTGGAAAATCATTTACCATGCTAATGGACACCAAAAGAAAGCTGGGGTGGCAATTCTTATATCAGACAAATTAGATTTTAAAACAAAGACTGTAATAAGAGATGAAGAAGGACACTATATCCCACTTAAAGGGTCTATCCAACAAGAAGATCTAACAATTGTAAATATCTATGTCCCTAACATGGGAGCAGCCAATTATATAAGGCAATTAAAAACAAAAGCAAAGAAACATACTGGCAACAATACAATAATAGTAGGGGACTTTAACACCCCCCTGACTGAAGTGGACAGATCATCTAAGCAAAAGATCAACAAGGAAATAAAGACTTTAAATGAAACACTGGACCAAATGGACTTCACAGATATATTCAGAACATTCCATCCCAAAGCAACGGAATACACATTCTTCTCTAGTGCCCATGGAACATTCTCCAGAATTGATCACATCCTAGGTCACAAATCAGGTCTCAACTGGTACCAAAAGACTGGAATTATTCCCTGCATATTTTCAGACCACAATGCTTTGAAACTAGAACTCAGTCACAAGAGGAAAGTCGGAAAGAACTCAAATACATGGAGGCTAAAGAGCCTCCTACTAAAGAATGAATGGGTCAACCAGGAATTAAAGGAGAATTAAAAAAATTCATGGAAACCAATGAAAATGAAAACACAGCTGTTCAAAATCTTTGGGATGCAACAAAGGCAGTCCTCAAGGAAAGTATAGAGCAATACAAGCCTTTCTCAAGAAACAAGAAAGGTCTCAAATACACAACCTAACCCTACACCTAAAGGACCTAGAGAAAAAACAGCAAATAAAGCCTAAACCCCGCAGAAGAAGAGAAATAACAAAGATCAGAGCAGAAATCAATGAAATAGAAACCAAACGAACAGTAGAACACATCAACGAAACTAGGAGCTGGTTCTTTGAAAGAATTAACAAGATTGATAAACCGCTGGCCAGACTGATCAAAAAGAAAAGAGAAATGACCCAAATCAACAAAATCATGAATGAAAGAGGAGAGATCACAAGCAACACCAAAGAAATACAAACAATTAAAAGAACATATTATGAGCAACTCTATGTCAGCAAATTAGATAATCTGGAAGAAATGGGTGCATTCCTAGAGATGTATCAACTACCAAAACTGAAACAGGAAGAAATAGAAAACCTGAACAGACCTATACCCACTAAGGAAATTGAAGCAGTCATCAAAAATCTCCCAACAAACAAAAGCCCAGGGCCAGATGGCTTCTCAGGGGAATTCTATCAAACATTTAAAGAAGAATTAATTCCTATTCTCCTGAAACTGTTCGAAAAAATAGAAACGGAAGGAAAACTTCCAAACTCATTTTATGAGGCCAGCATTACTTTGATCCCCAAACCAGACAAAGACCCCATCCCAAAGGAGAAGTACAGACCAATATCCTTGATGAACATGGATGCAAAAATTCTCACCAAAATACTAGCCAATAGGATCCAACAGTACATTAAAAGGATTATTCACCACGATCAAGTGGGATTTATCCCTGGGCTGCAAGGTTGGTTCAACATCCGCAAATCAATCAACGTGACACAATACATTAACAAAAGAAAGAACAAGACTCATACGATCCTCTCAATAGATGCAGAAAAAGCATTTGACAAAGTACAGCATCCTTTCTCGGTCAAAACTCTTCAGAGTATAGGGATAGAGGGAACATACCTCAATATCATAAAAGCGATCTAGGAAAAACCTACAGCAAATATCATTCTCAAGCTTTTCCCCTAAGGTCAGGAACACGGCAGGGATGTCCACTATCACCACTGCTATTCAACATAGTATTAGAAGTCCTAGCCACAGCAATCAGACCACAAAAAGAAATCCAAGGCATCCAAATCGGCAAAGAAGAAGTCAAACTCTCACTCTTTGCAGATGATATGATACTGTATATGGAAAACCCAAAAGACTCCACCCCAAAACTGCTAGAACTCATACAGGAATTCAGTCAAGTAGAAGGCTATAAAATCAATGCACAGAAATCAGTGGCATTCCTATACACCAACAACGAGACAGAAGAGAGACAAATCAAGGAGTCGATCCCATTTACAATTGCACCCAAAACCATAATATACCTAGGAATAAATTTAACCAAAGAGGCAAAGGATCTGTACTCAGAAAACTCTAAAATACTCATGAAAGAAATTGAAGAAGACACAAAGAAATGGAAAAACGTTCCATGCTCATGGATTAGGGAGAACCAACATTGCGAAGATGTCAATGCTACCTAGAGCAATCTACACATTCAGTGCAATCCCCATCAAAATACCATCACTTTTTTCAAGGAAATGGAACAAATAGTCCTAAAATTTGTATGGAACCAGAAGAGACCCTGAATAGCCAGAGGAATATTGAAAAAGAAAAGCAAAGCTTGTGGCATCACAATTCCAGACTTCCAATTCTATTACAAAGCTGTCATCGTGAAGACGGTATGGTACTGGCACAAAAACAGACACATAGATCAATGGAACAGAATCGAGAGCCCAGAAATGGACCCTCAACTCTATGGTCAACTTATCTTTGACAAAGTAGGAAAGAATGTCCAATGGAAAAAAGACAGTCTCTTCAACAAATAGTGTTGGGAAAATCGGACAGCCACATGCAGAAGAATGAAACTGGACCATTTGCTTACACCACACACAAAAATAGACTCCAAATGGTTGAAAGACCTAAACGTGAGACAGGAGTCCATCAACATCCTAAAGGAGAACACAGGTAGCAACCTCTTCGACCTCAGCCGCAGCAACTTCTTCCTAGAAACATCGCCAAAGGCAAGGGAAGCAGGGGCAAAAATGACCTATTGGGATTTCATCAAGATGAAAAGCTTTTGCACAGCCAAAGAAACAGTCTGCAAAACCAAAAGACAGCCGACAGAATGGGAGAAAATATTTGCAAATGACATATCAGATAAAGCGCTAGTATCCAAAATCTATAAAGAACTTATCCAACTCCACACCCAAAGAACACATAATCCAATCAAGAAATGGGTAGAAGACATGAACAGACATTTTTCTAAAGAAGACATCCAAATGGCCAACAGACACATGGAAAAGTGCTCATCATCGCTCGGCATCAGGGAAATCCAAATCAAAACCTCCATGAGATACCACCTCACACCAGTCAGAATGGCTAGAATTAACAAGTCAGGAAACGACAGATGTTGGCGGGGATGCGGAGAAAGGGGAACCCTCCTACACTCTTGGTGGGAATGCAAGCTGGTGCAACTACTCTGGAAAACAGTACGGAGGTTCCTCAAACAGTTGAAAATAGAGCTACCGTATGATCCAGCAATTGCACTACTGGGTATTTACCCCAAAGATACAAATGTAGGGACCCGAAGGGGTACGTGCACCCCAATGCTTATAGCAGCAAGGTCCACAATAGCCAAACTGTGGAAAGAGCCATGATGTCCATCAACAGATGAATGGATAAAGCAGAGGTGGTATATATACACAATGGAATATTATGCAGCCATAACAAGGAATGAGATCTTGTCATTTGCAACGACGTGGATGGAACTGGAGGGTGTTATGCTGAGTGAAATAAGTCAATCAGAGAAAGACATGTATCATATGCCCTCGCTGATATGAGGAATTTTTAACCTCGGGAAACAAACTGAGGGTTGCTGGAGTGGTGGGGGGTGGGAGGGATGGGGTGGCTGGGTGACAGACATTGGGGAGGGTATGTGCTATGGTGAGCACTGTGAATTGTGCAAGACTGTTGAATCACAGATCAGTACTTCTGAAACAAATAATGCAATATATGTTAAGAAAGAAAAGAAGAAGAAGATAGCAGGATGGGAAGAATGAAGGGGAGTAAGTCAGTGGGGGAGACGAACCATGAGAGACGATGGACTGTGAAAAACAAACTGAGGTTTCTAGAGGGGAGGGGGTTGGGGGGATGGATTAGCCTGGTGATGGGTATTAAAGAGGGCACGTTCTGCATGGAGCACTGGGTGTTATGCACAAACAATGAATCATGGAACACTACATCAAAAACTAATGATGTATGGTGATTAACATAACAATAAAAAAATTAAAAAAACAGAGAAAGTGAGGAGTAAATAACACATTTTACTTTGGATGGAATAGTAGGCAGACTTTCTTCATGGGTCCCCCGAAGATGTCTTCTCCTACTCCCCAGAATCTGTGAATATGAAGAGATGATCACGTCATAACATTATGTCATATTACCAGGCACAGTGGAGCTTAAAATTGGATGATCACCCTGGATTACCTAGGGGTGGCCCACTGTAACCCCACAAGCCCTTAAAGCAGTGAGTGTTCTCCAGCTGGTAGTAGAAGTTGGAAGAGCTCCATAATCATGGCTGTTTTGAAGATGGAGAGGGGGCTGCCTGAGAAGGAATGCAGGTAGCCCACAGGAGTTAAGAACAGTCCCCATCTGGCAACCAGCAGCGAAACGGTGACCCCAGCCTCACAGTCCCAAGAACTCAAGTCTGACAGCAACCTGAAGGAGCTTGAAAGCAAATTCCTGTCCAGATCCTCCAGTTAGGAGCCCAGTCCTGCCAATACCTTGATTTTGACCTTGTGAGACTCTGAACAGAAAATCTAGCCACAGTGTACTGAACTCTGACCTACAGAGTGCAAGCTAATAAATGGATGTTGTTTAAAAAAATAAAAAATAAAAATAAAAATAAACTGTGCCACGTGCCACCACGACAGTGGTACATGACAGGACGATTCTAGAGCTAAATTTACGTTGGTCTCACATTGTGCCTACGTCCAGAAATCTAACCCTATCCCCGAAATTAAGCCCAATGGTCACCCTCCAAGCAGCCAGCAGGACAGGAGGGAGCCCTGGCATCACATGGGCCCAGACAGTCTGACGGAAGCTAACCCTAACCCGAGCCCTGATTGTGGCACTCCCTAGGGCCAACCTACATCCTGAATGAGCAAAGGATTTGGTGGGGAGGGTCCAGCCATGCAGGAACAGAGAAGGAAACCGTACCACTTCAAAGCAAGGTTTTGCCGGAGAGTAGGGTTCTGTGAAAAATCAAGACCCCCCCAACCCTAAGAGCATCCCTCTGAGGCTGCAACACAGGCTGGAGCCGCACCTTAACGCTAGCACTCATCTCGGGCCTAATGGGACGTCCACACCCTGCCATCAGATTGACCCCAAAACACACCCGGTACAATACCGGAGCCCCAGCAAGGATTCGTTCCTGATAATGTCCGAAGTGAAGTCCCGAAAGCACCAGTGATTTGGGAGAAATGGCCCGTGCCAGACTCATCAGCAAGAAACAAGGGAGGAAAACCTGCCATTTGTCACACCCTGCGGCTCCCGGACACAAGGCTTCCAGAGAAACACTGAAACGATGGCAACACTGTGAGCAACGGCAGAGACACCATCGAGGAAGTCCGAGATTCATCCTAAAGCTGTCCTGAGAGCTGATCTCCACAGTGACATGGGATCAGTGCCTATCATCTTCAGGTTTCCCACCCGAACACTTGTCATGGCTCTGGCCCTACCTAGGTTCGAGGCTACGTCTCATGGGAAACCGCATTGGGAACTCAAGTGTTGTGCGGGGCGATTCCTGGCTGTTTGAGATGCCTTCATTCTGAAGAACAGATGGGTTGTGCACGGCCTGATATGCTCTAGGACCTTTTCAGTGCAGAAATAGTTTGGTTCAAGGAATAATGCTCCAAACAGCCGTTCCAAACATTTGATCATCACCTGGGAGTTGTAGCCTGGTACCTCTGAATCACTGCTGCCTAATGCACTGATGGAAATGCAGGAAATCCTCCAATGTCAGAAGCTTCCCTGTCCTTGGGAAGGAAGAATGAAGGCCTTTTGGGGGCACATGCATAGTTCAGACGGTTAAGCATCTCACTCTTGATTTTGGCTCAGGTCATGGTTGTGGGAATCGAGCCCCCAGATACAGCATCATGCTGGATGTGGAGCCTGCTTCTGCCCCTCCTCCACCCTGAGCATGCTCTCTCTCTATCTTTGTCTTTCTACAAAAGAAAAAAAAAAGTGAATGCCTCTTGTTTACTCTGTTTCCAAGTGTAGCCGGTGGAGATTTCCCTTTGCCCGAGACCACTGGAGTTTCTTATTCTTAAGTGGCCAGATTGTTTAGACATTGTGCCAGCCACTTAATTCTCAATATGATCCCATCCTCCTCTCCTTGAAGCACTTTTGGCCTCCATGTGTAAATTTTCATTTTTGTTCTTTTTTCAAAATGTATTCTATCTAGGGCGCGAATCAGGAAAAATGTCTCAGAACGAAACTTTCTGCTTTAATCTAAGGGGGTGTGGCAGAGTTCTCAGGACTGTGGGATACCTTGGACTGCAGGGCCCCTTGACGTTGACTTTTAGAACTCTGTGGACATCGAGAAACCTAGGGAACTTGAAGGTGCCCACCAGAGAGTGTGTGCGTCATTTCTGCAGAAAGGAGAATTTAAGTTGGACATACCCATCCCAAATTTATTCCACTCCCATTTGAAATATACAAGTCTTTCTTTCTTGGACACAATAGGAACCTTGCCTCCAAGCATACATAGACATCCTTGCGCCCTTTCTCCAAACCAGGTACGTTCTGGAGGCCATTGAGAGCCAGTGTTCTCAGAGCAGTACTTTCACATTGAAACTGAGGATTCCGACGGAGTCCCTGTGACTCTGAGATAGCTTTGCCACAGGGCTCCTTGTAATTTGACTTCAGAACAGTGTTGACATCAGGAAGGCTAGGGAGTTTGAAGGAGCTCAAAAGATTGGTTTTAGGAATGGCCAGAGGTTTTGGAAGGGAGCTTGCCTCCATTTCTGGGGCAAGGGGAGCTGAAGTTTGATACCTCACTCCCAGATAACTTTCATTCCCATTTGAAGTGTTGAACTTTGGTTTTCCTTGAAGACATCCCATCCTCTTGCTGTTTTTGTAGCTATGTTGCTTCACATGTAGGAATACTAGGGTTGGCATCTCACAACCAGTGTGTGCCACCAACCACAAAGTGTTGGTTGCAAGTTCCCACTGAGATCCTGTGCTAGGGGAGAGCAATGTGTCTGAGAGCCGAAAGGAAAATTTCCCCTTCTGCCTCTGAGTACTTGGTTCTTGTCCTGCTGTTTGAAATGCTGTGGTTGGCAGCCAGCTTGTCTCCCTCCCCTGGCTGCCAGAGATGCCTTCATTCGGAAGAGCAGACAGTTGACACATGTGTGGTATGCTCCGGGACCTCTTCAGTCTAAAAAGAGCTCTTGCCAGGAATGCTCCTCCAATGGCTACTTCCAAATGCATCATCAGCTGGGAGAACCGGTCTGCTAACACTAAAGCGTTTCTGGTTTTTTTGTGTCCCCCCCTCCCCGCCACAGACGGAAAGGCAGCAGGAGTGACATCCGATTCCAGATTTCCCGCTCTTTACGAAGGAAGAATGAAGGCCTCTTGCTTCTTTGGCTCCCAGGGGTAGGCCCTGGAGGCTTCCCATTGCCAAAGCCAACAGGCCTTTCTGATCCCGGAGACTAACAGATTTTGCTAGGTATTTTAGTCTCAACATTGGTTTATTCTCAACTCTGGGAAAGTCCACATTCCCTCTCTGTCCATTTGCATTCCTTTGAATGCTTTTTCAAACTAGGTTCTCCAGAACAGAGGCATCTCAGACAGCCAGGGAGGGAGGTGCCTTTGCTACCCGTCTACACACTTACCCAAGGCAGCCACACAACAAGCTCAGGGATAAGAGGGCCAGGGAACTCCCCAGGAATCCCTAGGCGCTGCTGTGAGGAAATGCACCTTCCAGTTTGAATGTGAACCAAGAGCTAGACAGACAATCTGCGAGACTACAGGAATGTATATAAGCAGGGCCATTTTAAGTGGGATAAATCTGTAATGAGACATCTAATTTTTTCCCCTTCTGCAAGAAATGAGTCCTCCGGCCAAGCCTACGCACAGACATTCACTGCTTGCAAGCTTCCAATGCCTTAGGCCTCCTCAGGCCAACATAGTTCTGAACAGCATTTCCAGGGGGCTCTGTGGCCAACACTTCCACACAGTCACAAAGAATCTTCCAGATCTTCCAGCTGAATGAACAGGATATTGCTCTGAGACACTGGATCAGAAGGCCCACAGGGTGAACCTCAGCAGAAAAAGAGCAAGAGGGTGGAAGTGGGTATATGCTGGGCCAAATGTGTTTATTAGAGATGCGATGAGACATCATGTTTTGATTGAGGTGACTAGGCCCATCTCCTAGCAACCCAATTTTCATTCCCAGGAATGAGAAACAACTGTGGGCTTGGGGAAAGGGCAACCATTGCCTAGACCTGGGAGCCCTGTCACCAAGAACTCTGCATTCTTCCTTCAGAATGAGAGGGAAATTTGGTGGTAGTGTTGTTGTTGTTGTTGTTGTTGTTGTTGTTGTTGTTGTTGTTTTGCCCTTCCCATGAATGGATAGAGGCTGCAGTCACTCAGCTATACTAATGGGACTCCCAGCTGATGCTCAAGGTTTTGGATGCAAACTTTGGTGCTACAGTCCTTGAAAGGGCACCTCCTGAACTCACCAGATCCTCCAGCATGCAGCATATTGGTGACCTTTGTTCCTCAAAAGGAGGGCATCTCAAGGTCAAGGAGAGAATAGCCACCTTTCCTTTCCTTTGGGATATCAGATAAGGGTACTCTGACTGAGCACAGGACTGAAGTAGGAACTCACGACCAATCGTTGGGTGCTGGCTACTTGGGTAGAATCCCCTCTTCGCCGTGTGTAAACCCACTCTAAATTTCGGCAAGGGCATGGAAATGATTCCAGTGAAGGCCGAAATTTGACAATAAATTTGGGACTAGGATACATCTGGGAATGAAGTTTGTCACTTCATTTCCTTTTACCCAAGAAATGAGGCCCACTCCTTCTAACAACCTGGGGCCAAGCCTACACAGAAACATTACTCGCAGGGCACTTCCAAATGTCTTAACCTCTGAGGTCCCCATAGTTCTGAAAGCCTGTTACAAGGGGCAATGTGCCCCAATCCCTCCCACAATCACAAGGACTTAGCTGGACCTGCTTAAATAGAGGCTATTACTCTGAGACACTGGATCTGAATGACGCCCAGGGCAAACTTAGATTGAAAAAAGAGCTAAAAGGTGGAAAATGATGCATGGAAGGCCAAAGTTCTTCATTAGCGATGAGAATGGGATAATGTGAAGAAAGCACAGTCTCCTAGCAAGCAGTCTGCCGCAGGGAAATCGTACACCTGTGGGCTTGGGCAAAGGTAAACATTTCTGCCTTGCATGTGGGAGCCCTGTCATTAAGAGGCCTGCATTCCTCCTTCAGAAAGCGGAAAATCTGGTCTTGGTTTTGTTTTCTGTTTTTAAAATTGCCCTTACCGTGCATGGATAGGCACAGAAGCAAATGTGGGTGACGGTTTTGTCCTCTTGGCTTATGTTTAAGTGTTGGGCTGAGTTCGCATGAGATTTGGGCTGATATCTGGCGAGACTTGGGAGATCTCTCAAGAATGGACTGAGTTTTCATGAGATTTGGATGATTTCTCTTGAGATTTGGACAGAGACTGGTGAGATGTGGATGAGATCACATGAGATTTGAAGTGAGAACACACGAGATTTGTGTAGAAATGTGAAGAGGTGTGTGTGAGATCACGGGAGATTTGGATTGAGATCTCACAAGATTTGGGTAGAAATCTCACGAGATGTCTGACATATCATGATTTTTTGGACTGAGTCCTGCTGAGATTTAAACTGCATATCGTGAGATTTGGACAGACCTCACGAGATTTGGCTTGAAATCTTGAGAGATGTGCGTGAGTTATCAAAGGATATGGATTGAGTTCTCACAAGATTTGCATTGAAGTCTCATGAGATTTGGACTGAGATCTCAGGAGATTTGGGTCAAACTCTCATGAGATGTGCCTGAATTTATCTTGAGATTTGGAGTGAGTTCTCATGAGATTTGTCCGAGTTCTCTCAAGATTTGGACTCAGATCCCACTATATTTGGACCCAGATCTGGCAAGATTTGAATGAGATCTCATGAGATTTGTACTAAGATCGGATGAGATTTGTGTAGAAATCTGGTGAGATGTGCAAGAGATCTCATGTTATTTGGATTGAGATCATACAAGATTCGTACTCTGTTCTCATGAGATTTTGACTCTGTTCTCATGAGATTTGGATAGAAATGTAGGAAGATATGTGTGAGATCTCATGAGATTTGGACTGAAATCTGGTGAGATTTGGACTGAGTTCAAACGAAATTTGTACTAGGATGTCATGAGATGTGGACTAAGATCTCTCGAGATTTGGAAGAGATCTCTCAAGATGTGGACTGAGTGCTCACAAGAGTTGGGTGAGTTCCTTTGAGATTTGGACTGAGAACACACGAGACTGGGGTGAAAATATGACTAGATGAGTGTGAGATATCAGGAGCTTTGGACTGAGCTGTGGCAAGAAGTGGACTGGGTTCAAATGAGATTTGGACTGAGTTCCCCAAGATTTGGATGAGTTCTCTTGAGATTTGGACTAAGATCTCATAAGATTTGGACTGAGATATGGTGAGATTTGGAAGTGATCACATGAGCCTTGGACTAAGATCTCACGAAATTTGAACTGAGGTCTGGTGAGAATTGAAAGAGGTCTCTCAAGATTTAGACTGAGTTCTCACAAGATTTGAACTGAGATCTGGTGAGATTTGAATGAGATCTCACAAGATTTGGGTAGAAATCTTGTGAGAGGAGCGTGAGTTCTTATGTGACTTGGACATAGGTCTGGTGAGATTTGGAAGACATTTCATGAGATTTTTACAGAGTTCCTCAAAACTTGGATGAGTTCTCTCAAGATTTGGACTAAGATTTCACGAGATTGGACTGAGATCTGGCGAGATTTGGCAGAGATCTCTCAAGATTTGGACAGAGATTGGTGAGATTTGGATGAGATCATGAGACTTGGACAGAGAACATATAAGTGGTCTAGAAATCTGATGAGATGTGTGTGAGATCTCAGGAGATCTGGATGGAGTTCTGGTGAGATTTGGTCTGAGATCAAATGAGATTTGTACTGAGTTCTCTTGATTTTTGGACTGAGATCTGGTGAGATATGGAAGAGATTGCATGAGATTTGGACTAAGATCTCACGAGATTTGAACTGAGATCTCGTGAGATTTGGGTCAAAATCTCATGAGATGTGCCTGAAATTAACACAAGAGTGGGACTGAGTTCTCAGGAGATTTGGGTTGAGATCTCCCAGGGATTGAATGAGAGCTCTAGAGATTTGTACTGAGCCTAGAGAGATTTGAATGAGATCAAAAGAGAGTCAGATGCTGTTCTCACGAGATTTTGACTCAGATCTCATGGGATCTGCCTAGAAATCTCGCAAATATATGTTTGAGATCTTATGAGGTTTGGACTGAGATATGGCAGGATTTGGCAGAGATCTCTCGAGATTTGGACTGAACTCTCATGAGATTTGGATGAGTTCCCTTGAGATTTAGACAGAGATTGGTGAGATTGGATGAGATCTCATGAGATTTAGTAGAAATCTCATGAGAAATTCATGAGGTTTCTCAAGATGTGGATTGAGTTTTCTCAAGATTTGGACTGAGATCTGGCGATATTTGGACCGAGATCTCACAAGATTTGGACTGATATCTGGTGTGATTTGGAAGAGATCCGTCCAGATGTGGTAACTGAGTTCTCACGAGGTTTGGGTGATTTCCCTTGAGATTTGGACTGAGCACGCATGAGACTTGGGTAAAAATATGACGAGATGATTGTAAGATTATCAAGAGCTTTGAACTGAGCTGTGGTGAGAATTGGACTGAGTTCAAACGAGATTTGGACTGAGATCTGGTGAGATTTGAAGGAGACCTCATGAGATTTGGGTAGAAATCTCATGAGATGAGCATGAGTTCTCACATGACTTGGACATAGGTCTGGCGAGATTTGGAAGACATCTTATGAGATTTTGACTGAGTTCCCCGAGATTTGGATGAGTTCTCTCAAGATCTGGACTAAGATCTCACGAGATTTGATTAGAAATCACGCAAAATGTGCCTGAGTTATCACGAGATTTGGACTGAGTTCTCCCAAGATTTGGAGTGAGATCTTCTGAGATTTGGACTGAGTTCCAATGAGATTTGGCTGAGATCTCATGATATTTGGACTGAGATTGCCCAAGATTTGGACTAATATCTCTTGAGATTTGGAATGAGATATGGTGAGATTTGGACTGAGTTCTCACGAGATTTGGACTGAGACCTCATGAGCTTTGGGTTGAAATCTCCTGACATGCACGTGCCATCTCATGAGATTTGGACTGAGTTCTGGCGAGGTTTGGATGAGATCTCACAGGGTTTGGATGAGTTCTCTAGAGATAGAGACTGAGACTGATGAGATTTGAATGAGTTCATAGGTGGTATGGACACTGTTCTCATGGATTTTGACGCAGATCTCACAAGATTAGCCTAGCGATCACACAAGACTTGGACTGATCTCACGAGATTTGGCGAGAAATCTTGTCAGATGTATGTGAGATCTCATGAGATTTGAACTGAAGGTTGGTGAGATGGAAGAGATCTCATGATATTTGGAGAGAGTTCTCACATGATTTGGACTGAGATCTGGTGAGATTTGAATGAGAACTCATGAGATTTGGGCCGAAATCTCGTGAGAGGAGCGTGAGTTCTCATGTGACTTGCACATAGGTCTGGCCAGATTTGGAAGACATCTTACGAGTTTGACGGAGTTCCTTGAGATTTAGATGAGGTCTCTTGAGATTTGGACTAAGATCTCATGAGATTTGGACTGAGATCTGATGAGATTTGGAAGAAATCACATGAGGTTTGGACTAAGATCTCGAGATATGGACTGGGATCTAGCGAGATTTGGAAGAGATCTCTCAAAATTTTGACAGAGTTTGGTGAGGTTTGGATGAGATCTCATGAGATTTGGCCTGAGAATATATGAAATTTGGCTAGAAATCTGACGAAATGTGTGTGAGATCTCAGGAGATTTGGACTAAGATCTCAATAGATTTGTACTGAGATCTGGTGATGTTTGAGTTCTCACTAGATTCGAACTGAGATCTCATGAGATTTGGGTTGAAATCTCATGAGATGTGTGTGATTTCTCACGTGATTTGGATGTAGATCTGTTGAGATTTAGAAGACAATTCACGAGTTCGGACTGAGTTCTCTGTTGATTTGGACAGACATTTTTTGTAAATCTCACGAGATTTGGATTGAGATCTGGTGAGATCTGGATGAGATCTCATGAGATTTGGGTAGAAATCTCAGGAGATATGCATAATTTCTCATGTGACTTGGATGTAGGCCTGGCAAGTTTTGGAAGACATCTCATGAGATTTTGACTGAGTTCCCTGAGATTTGGATGAGTTCTCTTGAGATTTGGTCTAAGATCTCACAAGATTTGGTTAGAAATGTCACAAAACATGTCTGATTATCACGAGATTTGGACTGAGTTCCCCAAGATTTGGACAGATCTCAGGAGATTTGGCTAGAAATCTCATGAGATGTGTGTGAGATCTTACGAGATTTGGAATGAGTTTTGGCGAGATTTATACTTAGTTCTCCTGAGCTTTGGACTGAGATCTCATGAGATTTGGGTAGAAATCTCAGGAGATGTTCCTGACATATCGAGATTTGGTCCAAGTTCTCATGAGATTTCGACAGAGATCTCATGAGATTTGGGTAGAAATCTCATGAGATGTTCCTGACATATCGAGATTTGGTCCAAGTTCTCATGAGATTTGGACTGAGATCTCATGAGATTTGTAGAGATCTCAGGATATTTGTATAGCGATCTGACAAGATGTGCATGAGAGCTCATGAGATTTGGAATGAGATCTTGGAAGATTTGAACTTAGTTGTCACAAGATTTGGGCTGAGATCTCATAAGATTTGGATTGACATCTCACAGGGTTTGGATGAGACCTCCAGAGATTTGGACTGAGCCTGGTGAGGTTTGAATGAGATCAAATGAGATTTGGATGCTGTTCTCATGAGATTTTGACTCTGATCTCATGAGATTTGGCTAGAAATTTTGCAAGATATGTTTGAGATCTCATGAGGTTTGGACTGAGATCTGGTGGGATTTGGTAGAGATCTCTCAATATTTGGACTGAATTCTCATGAGATTTGTTTGAGGTCTCTGGACTTTTGGAGAGAGATTGATGAGATTTGGACTGATATCTGGTGAGATTTGGATGAGATCTCTCAAGATTTGGACTGAGTTGGGCGCCTGGGTGGCTCAGTTGGTTAAGCGAATGCCTTTGGCTCAGGTCATGATCCTGGAGTCCCGGGATTGAGTCCCACATCGGGCTCCCTGCTCAGCGGGGAGTCTGCTTCTCCCTCTGACCCAACCCCCTCTCATGCTCTCTCCCTCTCTCTCTCTCTCATTCTCTCTCTCCAATAAATAAAATCTTAAAAAAAAGATTTGGACTGAGTTTTCATGAGATTTGGGTGAGTTCCCTTGAGATTTGGACTGAGAATGCATGAGATGGGTAAAAATACGATGAGATGAGCGTGAGATATCAGGAGATTTGGACTGAGCTGTGGCAAGAACTGGACTGAGTTCAAATGAGATTGGACTGAGATCTCACAAGATTTGGACTGAGTTCCCTGAGATTGGATGCGTTATCTCGAGATTTGGGCTAAGATCTCATGAGATTTGGACTGAGATACGGTGAGATTTGGAAGAGATTGCATGAGACTTGGACTAAGATCTCACGAGATTTGGGCCAGAATCTGGTGAGAACTGAAAGAGATCTCTCAAGAATTGGACTGAATTTTCATGAGATTTGGATGAGATTTCCCAAGATTTGGAATGAGATCCCATGAGATTTGGTAGAAATCTCACAAGATGTGCATGAGATTTCACAAGATTTGGACCGAGTTTTCTTTTTTTTTAAGATCTTATTTATTTGTCAGAGAGAGAGAGAGAGCACAAGCAGGGAAAGCGGCAGAGGGAGAAGCTGGCTCCCCGCTGAGCAGGGATCCCAATGTGGGACTTGATCCCAGGACCCTGGGATCATGACCTGAGCCAAAGGCAGACACTTAACCAACTGAGCCACCCAGGCATCCCTGGACTTAGTTTTCTTGAGAATTTAAAGTAGCTACTGTGACCACAGAAAGAGAAGTAGAGAGATATAGTATGTAAAATAGATAAAGGAACAAGGTGATAGAGATGGGCAGATAGATGTAGAGACATAAGTACAGAGACAGATGAGAGACATAGGAGAGACACACAGAGAGAGAGAGAGAGAGATTGGGACGAAAGAGAAGAGAGATAAAGAGAAAGAAAGCAGGAGAAGGAGACCCAGCTAGAACAGGAGATAGAGAGAGAAAGACGCAGAGGGCCAGACACCAACGGGACGGGAAACAACAAAAGAGCATGGACACAGCCATGGGGACAGAGGGAGGTGAGGAGTGGGGAGCTGTAGGGGGGGCACAGAATGGCAGTGGGAGCAGCGCCAGTGCCAGTGAGGGAGCTGGGGATCCCCTGGGACATGTGTCTGGTCCAGTGTCTCATTAGAGGGTGCCTGGGGGCCATTTCCCAATTCTCAAATTCTCTCTGATTTCTCCTGCACTTAGCTGTGGTAATAATTCCATAGAAAAGAGCTGTCATTCATAAGCTCTGTGTAGCCTGAAACAGAGTCTATATTCAAATGGGCAGGTAAGCGGTTGATTCTTTCATGATTGTGTTATTTCTGTTTTCAGTCGTTTCTCAACTGAGCCCTGGTACTTGGAGTAAGAAAGGGTATTTCATACCACAACACAGACACTAGGAGGGCTCACTTCTGGATTATTATTGCTTCCCCTTTCTTCAGTGGAGATCTACAAAAGGAGTAATATTTAGAGACATGGATTCAAATGACACATCACAGTATTTTTACTAATCATTAAAAATTGTATATTTGCGTTTTCCCCTTACACTGACATTTTGCTGCCTAACACTATCAATATTAATTATAAAATATGAATATAAACAAATTACAATCCCTTCCTACCACACTAGGTCCAGAGGATGAAATTTAAGATTTTTCATTCTCTCCTCTCTCCCCACACGGTCTCTTGGGGCCCCTGAGCTCCATGAATAACGTCTGGTTTCAACAGTGTCCTCCTTTCAGTGCTAGAGCTTTATGGTTTCTTTACTATTCTGGTGGAGGAGATTTCTCTTGTTACTTGTTCATTTTAAGATTTTTCTTTTTGCTCTAGTGTGATGACAGTTTTATACTTTCTTAACTTTGAAACCATGAGATTTCTGTCCCAGCAAGGATTTTCTGGGAGTGCACGACATTGAGCTTGCCTGGGAGAGTCTGCTCTCAGAGCTGCTCCTGGGGCAGCTTCCTGTCCCCAGCACATGGGGTCCCTGAGCAAAGGACAGCCCCCCCCACCGAGGCCCTGCACTTCTTTACCGCCCAGCTTCTGTGATGACACTTGTTATTTGTACTCTTTTTGACAATAGCCATTCAAACAGGTGTGAGTGATATCTCATTGTGGATTTGATTTATATTTTCATGAATTTCAGATAAACAACAAATAATTTTGTAATTTATGTCCACATAATGCATTGCACTCTGCACCCTTTTTCCAGTATATCAGGCAACTGTATATGAGGCTGCATTTTTACTTGAGGAACATAAGAAATTCTCTGTCAAGTTCATTGCTATGCACCTGTTTGGATACACACACACACACACACACACACACACACACACACACACACACACACATACACACACCTATATATCTTTGAGGAGAGTCAAAAGTAGACCAACATAAGTGATCTTAATTTCTTTTAATAAAGGCGGTTCAGTCACAGTATCAGATTTGTTCATCTATTTGAAAAAGTCCAATGTGAGGAATGTCCAAGGAGCCTGTCATCATCTGTTGACTGAGAATACTGAATACAGAATGGTGCTATTTTCAAGGGTTACAAAAATGAGGTTAATGCTTGAAAAGAGGCCTACTACCTGACAGGTGGTGGGTGCTCTGCATGTAGTGACTGAGTCTGAAATGCCAGGTCCACTCAATGAGAGTGTGCACAGTAGAGAGAAGGGGGTAGGGGTTCTAATCCCCCCTCAGCTACTTATGGTCCTGTCATATTGAACGAGTCACCTGCATTCTGGGAGTTGTTTTCTCATCTTTAAAGATGAGGATTAATGAGGCTTCTGCAATGAAGGCTTTCCTTTTTATTTTTAAGGGTCTAAACTTCTGTGATTCTATAATAAAGCAACCTAGGTAGGTTGCTACCTAGGACTTGGTTTTAGAAATGGGGTTACCAACCTAACAAAAGAAAAATATATTTAAGAAAAATTGTGTATTCAGTACAAAATGTTATAAACATGTAAATTGAGGATAAAAGACAGAAGATTTTGCCCACAGTCACCTAAAGCTGGTCATGGCCAACAGTTGTTGAGTATTTAGTGGTTTTTGAAGACAAATGGTTACAGTAATTGAGAGAAACAGAGTTTTGAAGGCTGATATGTGACATAAAATTCATTTTCATAAAAGAATAGATGGTTATGGATTTTCTCTCCCAAAGAAAGATTTTCTTATTGGAGAAAATCTAGAAAAGCGAGAAAGTAGGAAGAAAAGAGTCACCGAATTTCTCACCCTCCACTTTACTCACCTTCTATATTCAGATTCTTTTCATCTGTTGTTATGCTGTGCAGATGTCACCCCCATTGTCATTCGCTTTTCCACTTAACATTTTAGCACAACTGCCCTAGACACCTGCTGAGGGTATGAATGGTGGCCCTGGAATAATACTGTAGCAGAATATTCTAGTCAACACCTCACCAACTCAGCAAAACCTCAAAGCCCACATTTTGGGACACTTGAAACTTGAATCTTGGTTATAGCTCAGCATGTCTGCTTTTCAGTTTTTACCAAGAGGAGGAGCTCAGAAGCTGGGTCTGGTAGCGGGTGCAAAGGACCCAAACCTCCCTGCCCCAGCCAAGTACCCTTCCTTGCCATCCCCACTGCCTTCTCCCTCCAGGCTGACAGGCTATCGTTAGCATAACTAATTACTATAACTATACCCAGGAGATCCTGGTATACTTGGGATAATAGAAAAGAAACCTTCATTTCAGTTGGAAGTCAATGCTCCTTTTACTTCTCAAAGCTTCATTTCAGATGTATTCCTCAGCTGACCCTTCCTGAGGCCCTGCCTTTACCATTTCTGAGGATCTGACACTGGAATTGCAGGACCCACCCCCTGGTCTGCACTGCCCCCTGGCTCAGTGCAGGCTTCTTCCTCTGGCACCACACACACACACACACACACACACACACACACACACCCCTTCTTTTCCATAACTGTAATATTCCCTATAATTCTCTACTATGAGGACCCCAGAAATCATCTACTGCAACTAGCCCAGTTTTGAGGTAACATAACAATCCCCAACATTTCTTGACCATTTTCTATGCATCTGGGCAGGCCACGTGCTTTGCTCACATTCCCTGCTTACTCTGCATGCAAACTAATAATGTCCCTTTGACATATGGGGAAAAGGAGGAGACTAGCTAGCCCAAGACAACACAGCTATCATGTCACATTAGGTTATTTAAATCTTCTGAGGAGACCTCTGGGAGAAATGCTCTAATGCTAGCTCAGGGGTCCTGCTGCCTTTTTAAGCAGAGATCTCTGCTCTGTGCTTGTCCTTGCTTCCCGAGGAGCCTGCGCACCCACTGCTCTGTCAATACCAAGTGGCCATTTGAGGCTTGTCCAGCCAGACCAGGCTCACATCCCCCACATAATTCCCTGTAGCTATGCAGCCTTGGGAAAGTTACTTAAAATACCAGCCAGGCTTTCCCCATTTCCAAGCAGGAGGTAGTCACATCACATGGTGATTTTCAGGATTTAATCAAAGAGTAGAAACCAACTAGTGAGGTTCTCAAGTGCAGTCTATGTCTAATCAAGGATTGCTGTTATTGCTGGTGCTCTTTGATTTCACCAACATTCCTCAGTGTTTTTTTTTTTTCAGATCCCTGACCATTGATGTCCCCTCACCTTGTGGTCAGACCTGTCCCAGCCCTCTGGCCCTTCCCTCCCTGCTACCTATCTCTCACCAGTAGCTGCAGGCACCTCAAGGAAGCAGAGGCTCAGAACCTGCCCTCTGCCACCACCCAGCCAGTCTCCTCCCAGCAGGTGCAGCCACAAGGCCCCTGGGCTTCTCTCCATCAGGTGGGAAGCAGAACCATGCTGCATCCTCTTGCAGTCCTGTGCACCCATCTGTTTCCCAGTAAGTTCCTGACTCCCTCCCTCCCAGCCGCCCCTGTCTCACAGCTGTCCCCCCTCCCTCTTGCAGGCGGTGGAACAGGGCTCAAGCTGAGCGGCCGGCTTTGGTCCTGGCACTTGGGCAATTTCGGCCACCCTGTGATGCAAAGCTGACACCAGTGTCAACTATATCCACTGGTACTGCCACCAGGAGGGTCCTCAGACTGAATATGATCTGGATGAAGGTGGAGGTACCAGTCTCGAAAGCAAAGTCGAGACCATGGAGGACAGGGAGAGCATCAGCTGTACTCTGTGGGTGCTGAAGCTGGAGAAGAGCAACGAGGGCATGTACTACTGTGCTGCCTGGGAAGCGCACAGCCCTGTGCTCTCACCAGGTCCCTGAACAAAAAGCTCTCTGTCTCCCAGGGCGCTCCACGCCCGGCACCTTTCACCGGCTCTGGGTCCTTGGGGTCGCCCTGGGGTTAGCCTCAGCACCCCGGACCCTCGCTCTCCGCGGGTCCACTGCACAGAATCCTGCAGGCTCAGGAGCCCCTGGAGCGCAGTCTGGCGCAGACCCGGCAAGCTGTCCAGTCTGGAGGGACTTCTCTGAAGATCATCCAGTGCAGCGTTTCTGAAGCATTTGAAGCGGAATCTGTGCTTCTCAATGCAGTAGCTACTAGCCGCTAGCCACATGTAGCTCCTGAGCACTTGAAATGTAGCTAGTGCACTAGTCCAAACTGAGATAGGCTGCTTGTGTAACACATAAATCACATTCTGGAGACTATAAAAAAAAGTTGAAATACTTTCTTAATAATTTCTACATTCTACATTGATGTTGAAATACTATTTTGGATATCTTGCAGTAAATAAAAATAGTCCTATAATTTTACTTGTTTCTTTACCTTAAAAAAATGCAACAGTTAGAAAATGTGTCTCAAATAGTGGTTTACATTTATTTCTACTGAACAGAGCTGTGAGAGACTGGCAATTAAAGATTCTGGCCATTTCCAAGGAAGAATGTGGGGATAAAATATTGTGCAAATATGAAGGACTCTGGAGATTTACTACAAAATGGTTGAAAACTGAGACTGGAAGTCACCCTGATTCCAGTTTTTAAGTTGCTGTCCTGCCCACTGCTAGTTACTTTGCAGTGTTGACTCAGTGAGCAGAAGAACAGGAAACAGTAGGGCTAACTTCTCAGCACCCTCATGTACTGGCATGCCTGGTGCTCAACTCTTGTGGGGGGACATGATCCTCAGGCAGGTTGATGCATCAAACCTGGATGAGCCTAGAGACCTCAGCCTCCCACTTCTCCTTGAATGCTACTCCATATGGGATTTGGGGGCCAGATTGCCTGGACCTCTCATCTGTAAAAGGAGGTGGTTTAACTGCCACAATTATGGGACTGATTTCTGTATTAAAGCAAAATTATACCAATAAGATATCACTATGTTACTAATTTGTTACAAAGGTAGTCATCTTCTTGACAAAAAAAAAAAAAGAAAGAAAGAAAGAAAGAAAGAAAAAGAAAAAAGAAAAAGAAAATCTGTATTACTGATCTTCAGGCTCCAAACAGGAAAAAACCTGCTGCCATATGTGGGGAAGAAGAAAAAGCTCTCTAAGGAGGTCTAAGCTGAATTAAACCCATTGTCAATTGAAAATTCAAATTTTAGCCCTGCATTGGGCTCTCTGCTCCACGGGAAGCCTGCTTCTCCCTCTCCCACTCCCCCTGCTTGTGTTCCCTCTCTCACTGTGTCTCTCTCTGTCAAATAAATAAAATATTAAAAAAAAAGAAAATTCAAATTTTATGTACAACTTAATTGCAGTCGTAAACTTGATTACTGAAAGGAAAGTCTACATGATCTGAAGGAAATTAGTCCCTCAGATTCTCTAACTCCTCATCTATCTCTCTGAGCTTCTGCTTTAGTGGTGAGAGATTTATATTTAAGATTTGCCTGCCTGTGAGAGAGCCCAACCAACACCCTCCTGAATCAAGGCTCCAGCATGTGCAGGAAGGGTTGGGGGAGGAGGGTCAGTAACTTACCTTTGCTCTGTTTTGGGCATGTTCCTTCATTTGTCTTCCCCATATCCTGATACAACTGAACCTTTTCCTCTCACTGCCTGACTCCACAGAGGAGCGACCCTGAGACCTGACTATTACAGTTTGGTTAGAGAGAAATTAGCTAAATATGAAGACACTGTCATAAGAAGTCATCTCAAGTCAATGTAAATCTCTGTTTTCAACATGGGTCCAGAGTGCCTTCGAGTTACAACCTGAGAGGGCAGTGGCCTTGTGCATGGAGCAAACCATCTTTATGTAGAGGGAACAACAAGTCATATTTGGAGTCACTCCTTCTACCTGTCCTTCTCATTTTGGCTAAGGTGAGCTTCACCAAGGACACTTTGGCCACACACAGTAAAGCCAAACCAGCCAGAGGTCAACCGGCCCTCTTGTCCTAAGTAAATATTTTCTAATTAAATCGTTTAAATGGCTGATTCCTAAAAACACTTGAAAGCATCTTGTTAGAATGAACAGGGCCAAGTACAGTGGTGACTCCATTATCTGTTGAAGTGAGATTGATATTTTGACTATTAGAGAGGGGCTCACATTATCTCATGGGTGGGAGATTTTGCATAGATGGATGCTTGAAATATCCTGATGATTTGGGTTCAACTCAATTATTTCATTCCTGAGGTGGGTGAGACACAATGATTTTGAGTACTAGAGGCAATATTATATTATGAAATTAATGCTGAAAAAAGTCTAAGAACATCTCAAAAGATCAGTTTCCATAGTTATATTATCTAGTCCCAATTGATCACACACACTAGTACTGTGGAAAATGTCATGTCTGTTACATCAGAGTCATCTAAAAATTACAATTCTGAAAATTTCTGAACACACCTGGAAATCTATGCAGACTGTTTTGTGTTGAGTGTTCTTTATGTTCCACCCCCCGAATGGGTTCAGGGACACAGTCTTGGGTAGAGGAAAGGGCACAACTTGGAGAAGTCACTTCTAAACGTTGGGATCAGGAAAGCATTTACTATGTTACTTCCAAATCCTTACTGTCTCATAGAAAACCTGTATGGCTTTTGATTTTTATTTTAAAGTTTTTTGTTTAAAAGAATTCACATGTTACTTAATTTTAAAACAATTGCATATTATTGAACACTTGGACACACCATGTGAAGTTTGATGGTTAGAAATGTGTGTAATAGCCTCTGTCTTGACCACTATTTCTCCCCTCTTCTCCAACAACCTTTGTTTCTTTTACAAAACAAAATCTTGTTTTCTCTGCTGATTCCTACTGACTCCATCGGCCAAGTTAGAGGCAAGATTCATTCTTGGAGAGCTCAGAGCAGCTTCGTGGCCCGAGTGTGTCTTTTCCCCTCTGCAGGACCGATACCAAGTACTTTAGAGAGTGGCACAAATACTCAGTCTTCTTATTAACACTGTACTATAATCTCCTTGGTTTCTTTCCATCTCTTTTGTCCACTTGCAGATGTGGGAATGAGATCGTCTCAAGCAGAACTGCTCACAACCAAAACTTCCTTCAGCAAGGTTGTTTGGCACAAACATGATTTGCTAGCTTTCATGGATGATTGCTAAAAAATCAGCCTCACGTGTTCTTCATCTGGAGACTGAGAAGATAGACTTTCAAGTAGGACTCTGTGTGTCCCCTGCTTTGAGGCATAGATTTCTTTCCTAGTCAAAGGACAAGGGTGGATGCGGAGAGGCAGAAAGGGTGGATTCTGTGAAACCTTCTGTTTCCTCTCCATTTCAATGCTCCATATTTCTCCCCCTGCTCAGTGCCCCAGTCCTATGGATTCCACTAATGGGCATCTCTGCTCTGATTACCACTGAATGTTGGCTGAAGAAAGCTGACGTTCAGGGACGCCTCACCATATCACCTGACAAAACCATTCCTTCTTGGGCATTGGATTTCCAAGCCTATGAATTCAGAACCCTGAGAGAAAAGAAACCAATTCCTCCGCAAGTTAATTGGCATAAAAGGGACCGGCTCCTCCCATCTGCACCTCTTGGTTCCTGAGCATAAACCTCTGTCTCTGGGATAGATGACAACATGTTGGCCTCAAGGAATGATGCAGACACCTGTTGGGGAGGGAAGCTTGAGCTCATGTTGCTCCCACTACCCAATCTCTTGCTGATGCTTCCATTGGCTGCTTTCAAACAGCAGTCAGAGAATAAGGAAAACCATCTGTGCAGTCCATGAGGGTCACTTCATAATGCCCAGGGCAAGGTAAAGAGAGGTAGACTGTCCATCTGGAGGAGCAAAAGAATGAAATCAAGCAGATAGTCAAATGTGTGGGCTATATTTGCCCCCATATAAGTACAAGTTGCAGAATTGGGAGATTTTTTCTAGTTCCTTTCATTTCACCTTTCACAAAACCACCAATGTCCTGTCTCTAACAGAATGAGGATGTGTTCTGTCCCTTCAGTAACAAAACAGGAAACTAGACAAGTGTTGAGAGATTATCAGTAACTTCTGTGCTTTTCTAGTTGATAAACTTAGTAGAGAGGAGTTTGTAGTTTATTTGTAATGCCTTTGTTCTTCATTTAAATCGGGGATTCTGAAGTATTTGTAGAGTTATTAAGTAAGGCACCATCACCTAAGTAGAATAAAATAAATAACTTCAAGGGATCTATGTGTAGATAAATGATTAGAGTGCTTTAGAAACTAATATTATGATGAATCCAATTCTGTGTTCTTGATGTTCTTTAATACAATAAACAGGTGTACAGTAGTGAAGCTTTCCAACTCTTACTAAAAGAGACAAGAGAAATTCTTGCCACTTTAATCATGTCAACTAAAATCCAGGCTTTCACTTTTTTTATAATTGATCTTTCTATCCTTTCCTAATCTACTTTCCTGCCACCTGTGAGTCAACGTTTAACTGTTTCAATAATAAGGTGATTATTCCTGTCTACTGTAGTTCTGTTGCCTTTATTTTTTTAACTTCTAACGTGAAGTTGCTGAATAATTACCAAAAATCTTCAGTTATATTCTGAAAGTGGTAGAATTAGCATTTGTAGTCCACATGTCAATAGATTTTTGATTGCTTTCCTTTGCTCAAAGAAAAAGAATTTAAAAATAGAGCTACCCTATGACCCAGCAATTGCACTACTGGGTATTTACCCCAAAGACACGGATGTAGTGAAAAGAAGGGCCATATGCACCCCAATGTTCATAGCAGCAATGTCCACAATAGCCAAACTGTGGAAAAAGCCGAGATGCCCTTCAACAGATGAATGGATAAAGAAGATGTGGTCCATATATACAATGGAATATTACTCAGCCATCAGAAAGGATGAATACCCAACTTTTACATCAACATGGATGGGACTGGAGGAGATTATGCTAAATGAAATAAGTCAAGAAGAGAAAGTGATGATAATTTATCATATGGTTTCACTTAGCTGTGGAACATAAGGAATAGCATGAAGGACATTAGGAGAAGGAAGGGAAAAATGAAGCAGGGGGAATTGGAGGGAGAGACGAACCATGAGACTCTGAGAAACAAACTGAGGGTTTTAGAGGGGAGGGGCGTGGGGGGCTGGGTTAGCCCAGTGATGGGTATAAAGGAGGGCATGTACTGCATGGAGCACTGGGTGTTATACGAAAACAATGGATCGTGGATCGCTACATCAAAAACTAATGATGTCTTGTATGGTGACTAACATAACATAATAAAATAAAAATTAAGAAGGAAAAAAAGAAAAAGAATTAAGGTTTTTTTGAAAATTAATAAACATAATGTAATGTTCTGATAAGATGTTAATAATAGCTGTTTTTTTCCGAGTACTCCTATGTAGTAGACACTGTATTAAGCACTTTAAATATTTCTTATTATGTAATGTGTCTGTATCAGAGGAAAGAGGAAAGGGAGTCTCTGGCTATCAATGTACCCTTGCAGATGTCACTAACCCTGCCCCAGATGTCTGGTCTGACATAATTTCCTATTAACTTGCATTCCTATTTGGAGACTGTATGTGTTGAAATTGTCTGGTTATCTCAGAGAGAAGTAAGGTGCTCAGAGATTTTCAGTAATTGTGAAAAGCTGAGGCTGAAGGTGCTGGCAGTGAACAAAATGGAATTCATACCCGTTTAACTCCACTGGCTGCCAGATAATGTGTTAGATGTTAAGTCAATTGAGGAAATCATGTCATCATCATGAAAATTCTACAAATAAACCTATTTCATAGAAGAAAGAATTGATACTTGAAGAGGAACAGTTATATTTCCAAACAAATAAGCCATTCTACTTCAATGCACTATTGGATGGCTTTGAATTCCCTCAGTGTTTGTTAACTTTACAAGAATATACTCTGGCATTTGTGAGCAAATACGGTTTTCCCAGACCTGCCACCCAGCACAGTCAGAACAGAAGGACTGCTCACTCAAGAAGCCATGGCTAAAGGGTCACAGTGGACACATCTGGAAGAGTTCCTTTCTAGACAGTCTGTTCCAGGATCCTTCTTGCTGGTGGAGCAGAAAAGGCTACAAAAAAAATCACATATCTTCTCTGTTTTGTGAACTTGCTTTAACAGAAAGTATCACATAGCAAGTACATGGAGAGTGCTAGAACCCCTTAGCCAGACTCAATTTAAAGATCAAAATGTGCAATGAGGATAATGCTTTAGAAATTTGTAGGCTGTATAGTTTTATTCTCCCAAATACATCAAGTCACCTGGAGCCCTTCCTCTGTTTAGGCTACATCATGACAAATATCACCCATGAAAAGAGATTTTTGGCTGTACTCAGAATAAGCTGTCTTATTGAATTAATCATAAGAGAGTGAGCTGAACAATCAGATTTATTTGAAAAATAAAAGGGATTTTTGAATTTACGAATCTCCGTTGAACAGTAGGCAAGCCTGGCAAATTAGGAACACAGAATTTTACTAGAGATGATAGCTGATCTCTTATAACACCTGCTCAGAGGCAGTTAGATGTGAACAATAAATAAGCAGCACTGAGACACCCTGTCTCTTTCACTGGGATTCTTTTTATACAGTCCACCGAACACAGTAGATGAAGCCACATACGAATGAGCACAAAGTGTTAGAGGAGCCAGACAGACCCTAGAACCTCTCTTCAGTTCTGGACTTTTATCCTTTCCACATGGTCAACCTCAGCCCCAGGCCCAGACTCAGCCTCAGCCCCCACGCTGTGCTCCCTGACAGGTACCTCAGTCTTACAATGAAGAGGATTTTTGCTTTATGTTCACATTGACCTGATTGCTTCCTGATGAGAGCTTCTGTCTGGGGTGGTTGAGAACAGCCTGGGTGAGTCAGGAAATGCCAATCTTCATCGAGATTTCCAGGGAGTATGGATGGCACGGGCTGCATAACATGGGGTTTGAAATGGAAAGAGGGCACATGACTGTGGTCGTAGACATGACTTTGAGGGCCAGGTGCAGTGCCAAATGAAGGAAGATGAACACAAGTGCTGCTGGAATATAAGTGCTCTCAAGGAGGACCTTTATTTCTGGTGTCTGTGACCTTGCCAGGCTCAGCACATGCCTTGTCTCTAGTGCAGCCTCCATACACATTTGCCGAATTAATGTGTGAATCAATGAACCTTAGGAAGCCTTATTGAGGAAGCACATTTAGAGTATTTCCTGTAATGAATCCTAAGCATGCATTCTAGAACCTTGAGAGAAATATATCCACAGGCACATATGCACATACATACATATGTACATACACATGTATACATATTAATAATAGATAGTGTCATATACTATATTATGTTATCATAAGTGTGCATAGAAGAAACAAACTTTCTTGTATATGAACCTCGGTTCCAGATATAGACCCTATGGTGAAAATTATTATTTGGCCACTTCCTCATGTCAGACCTTTGATAAAATGCCTGGTGTGTCAAAGCCTCCAATTTCTCATCTGAAAAGTGGAAACAATAATAAAAGCACCTACTTAGTGGGCTCTGTAAAGATTAACTGAGATATTGGAACCAAGATATTTGTAGCACAGTACCTGCCACGTAGAAATGCCTTCAATATTGTGAGCTATTTTTTTCTCTTTAAATTTTTTATTGTTATGTTAATCACCATACATTACATCATTAGTTTGTGATGTAGTGTTCCATGATTCATTGTTTGTGCATAACACCCAGTGCTCCACGCAGAACGTGCCCTCTTTAATACCAATCACCAGGCTAACCCATTCCCCCAGCCCCCTTCCCTCTAGAACCCTCAGTTGGTTTATCAGAGTCCATCGTCTCTCATGGTTCGTCTCCCCATCCGATTTACCCCACTTCATTCTTCCCCTCCGGCTATCTTCTTTTTTTTTTTTTCTTAACATATATTGCATTATTTTTTTCAGAGGTACAGATCTGTGATTCAACAGTCTTGCACAATTCACAGCGCTCACCAGAGCACATACCCTCCCCAATGTCTATCACTCAGCCACCCCATCCCTCCCACCACCCACCACTCCAGCAACACTCAGTTTGTTTCCTGAGATTACGAATTCCTCATATCAGTGAGGTCATATGATACATGTCTTTCTCTGATTGACTTATTTCACTCAGAGTAACACCCTCCAGTTCCAACCACGTCATTGCAAATGGCAAGATCTCATTCCTTTTGATGGCTGCATAATATTCCTTTGTATATATATATATATATATATATATATATATATATATATATACCACATCTTCTTTAGCCATTCATCTGTCGATGGACATCTTGACTCTTTCCACAGTTGGGCTATTGTGGACATTGCTGCTTTAAACATCCAGGTGCACGTACCCCTTCGGATACCTACATTTGTACCTTTGGGGTAAATTCCCAGTAGTGCAATTGCTGGATCGTACGGTAGCTCTATTTTCAACTCTTTTTGGAACCTCCATACTGTTTTCCAGAGTGGTTACACCAGCTTGCATTCCCAAGAACAGTGTAGGAGGGTTCCCCCTCTCTGCATCCCCACCAACAACTGTCTTTTCCTGACTTGTTAATTTTAGCCATTCTGACTGGTGTGAGGTGGTATCTCATGGAGTTTTGATTTGGATTTCCCTGATGCCAAGCAATGTTGAACACTTTTTCATGTGTCTGTTGGCCATTTGAAAGTCTTCTTTGGAAAAATGTCTATTCATGTCGTCTGCCCATTTCTTGATTGGATTATTTGTTCTTTGGGTGTTGAGTTTGATAAGTTCTTTATAGATTTTGGATACTAGTCCTTTATCTGATGTCATTTGCAAATATCTTCTCCCATTCTGTCGGTTGTCTTTTTGTTTTGTGGACTGTTTCTTTTACTGTGCAAAAGCTTTTTATCTTGATGAAATCCCAATAGTTCATTTTTGCCCTAGCTTTCCCTGCCTTTGGCGATGTTTCTCGGAAGAAGTTGCCGCAGCTGAGGCCGAAGAGGTCGCTGCCTGTGTTCTCCTTTAGGATTTGGATGGACTCCTGTCTCACATTTAGGTCTTTCAACCATTTTGAGTCTATTTTTGTGTGTGGTGTAAGGAAATAGTCCAGTTTCATTCTTCTTCATATGGCTGCCCGTTTTCCCAACACTATTTGTTGAAGAGACTGTCTTTTTTCCATTGGACATGCTTTCCTGCTTTGTCAAAGATTAGTTGACCATAGAGTTGAGGATCCATTTCTGGGCTCTCTATTCTGTTCCATTGAACTACGTGTCTGTTTTTGTGCCAGTACCTTACTGTCTTGATGGTGACAGCTTTGTAATAGAGCTGGATGTCTGGAATTGTGATGCCACAAGCTTTGCTTTTCTTTTTCAACATTTCTCTGGCTATTCGGGGTCGTTTCTGGTTCCATACACATTTTAGGACTATTTGTTCCATTTCTTTGAAAAAAGTGGATGGTATTTTGATGGGGATTGCATTGAATGTGCAGATTGCTCTAGGTAGCATTGACATCTTCACAACGTTTGTTCTTCCGATCCATGAGCATGGAACGTTTTTCCATTTCTTTCTGTCTTCCTCAATTTCTTTCATGAGTATTTTATAGTTTTCTGAGTACAGATTCTTTGCCTCTTTGGTTAGATTTATTCGTAGTTATCTTATGGTTTTGGGTGCAATTGTAAATGGGATCGACTCCTTAATTTCTCTCTCTTCTGTCTTGTTGTTGCTGTATAAGAATGCCACTGATTTCTATGCATTGGTTTTGTATCCTGACACTTGACTGAATTCCTGTATGAGTTCTAGCAGTTTTGGGGTGGAGTCTTTTGGGTTTTCCACATAAAGTATCATATCATCTGCAAAGAGTGTGAGTTTGGTTCCTCTTTGCGGATTTGGATGCCTTTGATTTCTTTTTGTTGTCTGATTGCTGCGGCTAGGACTTTTAATACTATGTTGAATAGCAATGGTGATAGTAGACATCCCTGCCATGTTCCTGACCTCATGGGGAAAGCTCTCAGTTTTTCCCCATTGGGAATGATATTTGTTGTGGGTTTTTCATAGATGGCTTTTATGATATTGAGGTATGTACCCTCTATCTCTATACTCTGAAGAGTTTTGATCAAGAAAGGATGCTGTATTTTGTCAAATGCTTTTTCTTCATCTATTGAGAGGATCCTATGATTCTTTTGTTCTTTCTTTTGTTAATGTATTGTATCACATTGATTGATTTGCAGATGTTGAACCATTCTTACAGGCCAGGGATAAATCCCAATTGCTCATGGTGAATGATCCTTTTAATGTACTGTTGTATCCTCTTGGCTAGTATTTTGGTGAGAATTTTTGCATCCATGTTCATCAAGGATATTGGTCTGTAATTCTCCATTTTGATGGGGTCTTTGTCTGGTTTGGGGATCAAGGTAATGGTGGCCTCATAAAACAAGTTTGGAAGTTTTCCTTCCATTTCTATTTTTTGGAACAGTTTCAGAAGAATAGGTATTAATTCTTCTTGAAATGTTTGGTAGAATTCCCCTGAGAAGCCATCTGGCCCTGGACTATATTTGTTGGCAGATTTTTGATAACTGCTTCAATTTCCTCTGTGGTTATGGGTCTGTTCAGCTTATCTATTTCTTCCTGGTTCAGTTTTGGTAGTTGATACATCTCTAGGAATGCATCCATTTCTTCCAGGTTATCTAATTTGCTGGCATAGAGTTGCTCATAATATGTTCTTTTAATTGTTTGTATTTCTTTGGTGTTGCTTGTGATCTCTCCTCTTTCATTCATGATTTTGTTGATTTGGGTCATTTCTCTTTTCTTTTTGATAAGTCTGACCAGGGGCTTATCAATCTTGTTAATTCTTTCAAAGAACCGACTCCTAGTTTCGTTGATGTGTTCTACTGTTCGTTTGGTTTCTATTTCATTGATTTCTGCTCTGATCTTTGTTATTTCTCTTCTCCTACTGGGTTTAGGCTTTATTTGCTGTTTTTCCTCTAGCTCCTTTAGGAGTAGGGTTGGGCTGTGTATTTGAGACCTTTCTTGTTTCTTCAAAAAGGCTTGTATTGCTGTACACTTTCCTCTTAGGCCGCCTTTGCTGTATGCCAAAGATTTTGAATAGTTGTGTTTTCATTTTCATTTGTTTCCATGAATTTTTAAAAATTTTTCTTTAATTTCCTGGTTGACCCATTCATTCTTCAGTAGGATGCTCTTTAGCCTCCATGTATTTGAGTTCTTTCCGACTTTCCTCTTGTGATTGAGTTCTAGTTTCAAAGCATTGTGGTCTGAAAATATGCAGGGAATAATTCCAATCTTCTGGTACTGGTTGAGACCTGATTTCTGTCCTAGGATGTGATCTATTCTGGAGAATGTTCCATGGGCACTAGAGAAGAATGTGTATTCCATTGCTTAGGGATGGAATGTTCTGAATATATCTGTGAAGTCCATTTGGTCCAGTGTTTCATTTAAAGTCTTTATTTCCTTTTGAACTTTTGCTTAGATGATCGGTCCATTTCAGCCAGGGGGGTGTTAAAGTCCTCCACTATTATTGTATTGTCAATGTGTTTCTTTGCTTTTGTTATTAATTGCCTTATATAATTGGCTGCTCCCATGTTAGGGGCATAAATATTTACAATTGTTAGATCTTCTTCTTGGATAGACCCTTTAAGCAGGATATAGTGTCCTTCCTTGTCTGTTATTACATTCTTTGGTTTAAAATCTAATTTGTCTGATATAAGGATTGCCACCCCAGCTTTCTTTTGGTTTCCATTAGCATGGTAAATGGTTTTACACCACCTCACTTTCGATCTTGGGGTGTCTTTGGGTCTAAAATGAGTCTCTTGCAGACAGCCTATCGATGGGTCTTGTTTTTTTTTTTTTTAATCCAATCTAATAGCCTGCGTCTTTTGATTGGGGCATTCAGCCCATTTACATTCAGGGTAACTATTGAAAGATAGGAATTTAGTGCCATTGTATTGCCTGTAAGGTGACTGTGACTGTATATTGTCTGTGTTCCTTTCTGGTCTATGCTGCTTTTAGGCTCTCTCTTTTCTTAGAGGACCCCTTTCAAGATTTCTTGGAGGGCTGTTTGCAAATTCCTTTAATTTTTGTTTGTCCTGGAAGCTTTTTATCTCTCCTTCTATTTTCAATGACAGCCTCGCTGGATATAGTATTCTTGGCTGCATATTTTTCTCGTTTAGTGCTCTGAAGATATCATGCCAGTCCTTTCTGGTCTGCCAGGTCTCTGTGGATAGGTCTGTTGCCAATCTAATGTTTCTACCATTGTAGGTTACAGATCTCTTGTCCCGAGCTGCTTTCAGGATTTTCTCTTTGTCTTTGAGACTCGTAAATTTTGCTATTAGACGTCGGGGTGTTGACCTCTTTTTATGGATTTTGAGAGGGGTTCTCTGTGCCTCCTGGATTTTGATGCCTGTTTCCTTCCCCACATTAGGGAAGTTCTCTGTTATAATTTGCTCCAATATATCTTTTGCCCCTCTCTCTCTTTCTTCTTCTTCTGGGATCCCAATTATTCTAATGTTGTTTCATCTTATGGTATCGCTTATCTCTCGAATTCTGCCCTCTTGATCCAGTAGTTGTTTATCTCTCTTTTTCTCAGCCTCTTTATTTTCCATCATTTGGTCTTCTATATCGCTGATTCTCTCTTCTGCCTCATTTATCCTAGCAGTTAGAGCCCCCACTTTTTATTGCACCTCATTAATAGCCTTTTTGAATTGGACTTTGTTAGATTTTAGTTCTTTTATTTCTCCAGAATGAGTTTTTCTAATGTCTTCCATGCTTTTTTCAAGCCCAGCTGGTATCTTTAAAACCATCATTCTGAACTCTAGGTCTGACATCGTACTAAAGTCCATATTGAGTAGGTCCCTGGCAGATGGTACTACCTCTTGTTCTTTTTGTTGAGGTGATGTTTTCCGTCTTGTCATTTTGTCTAGAGGAGAATAGATGAATGAGAGAACAAAATGCTAACAGGGTAACTACATCCCCAGAAAATATACTCTGAACAAATCAGAAAAGACCTGAAACCAGGGGAAAAGAAAGGGAATGAAAGAAAGAAGAAAGAGGGAAAAAAAAAAGAAAAAGGGAAAAATAAAATCAAACAAAAACAGAACAAAACAAAAAAAACAGAATATGATCAAATATGATCAGGCTGGTGCATAGATCAGTGCCACACACTAGATTTTGGGTGTATTTTCGTCTGTTAGAAGAAAGTGCCTCCCAGGATTTTAAAGAAAGAAAGAAAGACTTATATATGTACAAAATAAGGGTTGATACGATGAAGGGATGAAATATGACTGTAAAGATGAAAATTATAAAAATTTTTATAATAGGAATTGGTAAGAAGTTGTTTGAAAAAAGAAAGAAGAGGATTTAAAAAAAAGGGAGAGAATGTGATCAGGCAGGAGACTAGAACAAAGGCATACACTAGAGATTTAGGGTATATTTTGATCTGTTAGAAGAAACTGTATCTCAAAATTTTAAAGAGTGAACAACTTATATATATATATGGCAAAAATAAGGGTAACTACAATGAAGGGATAGAATATGACTCTAAAAACGAAAAAAAAACATTTAAAAAAAAGGGATTGGAGGGTATGTGCTATAGCGAGTGCTGTGAATTGTGCAAGACTGTTGAATCACAGATCTGTACCTCTGAAACAAATAATGTAATATATGTTAAGAAAAAGAAAAGAAGAAGATAGCAGGAGGGAAAGAATGAAGGGGGGGAAATCAGAGGGGGAGAGGAACCATGAGAGACGATGGACTCTGAAAAACAAACTGAGGGTTCTAGAGGGGAGGGGGGGTGGGGGATGGGTTAGCCTGGTGATGGGTATTAAATAGGGCACGTTCTGCATGGAGCACTTAGTATTATACACAAATAATGAATCATGGAACACCACATCAAAAACTAATGATGTAATGTATGGTGATTAACATAACAATTAAAAATTTAAAAAAAGAAAGAAGAGGATTTAAAAAAAAAGAAAGAAAAAAGGGAGAGAATGTGATCAGGCAGGAGACTAGATCAAAGCCATACACTAGAGCTTTAAGGTATATTTTGATCTGTTAGGAGACACTGTATCTCAAAATTTTAAAGAGAGAACAACTTATATATATATATGCCAAAATAAGGGTAACTACTGTGAAGGGATAGAATATGACTCTAAAAATGAAAAATAACAATGTTTTTTAAAAAAAGGATTTGGGAGGAGTCGGGGACCCTATTTCAGCTGGTCCCCAGAATTGAGCTGGATATCTACAAGACCACTCTGAGCACCCATGAATCCAGCCTGAGATGTAAGCAGATCTGGATCTCTGCAAACAGAATATCGCAGGCGGTTGGTTTTGAGGTATAAAGTGGGGAGCTGTGATTCCGTGGGCAGATATCAGAGGATAAATGGCAGTGGGAGGGTGCTTGGCCGTGGGGATCCTACACCGCTGGTGAGCGACAGCCTCGCATGCTGGGGACCGGACACAGACTCGCAGACCAGTAGCGGTGGTGAAAGGACTTTAGGGCAGCCCCCAGGGCGGAAACCTGGAGTGGCGGGGATTGCGTGTGCGATCTGGGGGCAGCTGGCAGTTTTAGAAGCACAAAGGGCAGAGACGTGCCTGACCTGGAGGCAGGACTGGGAGCGCCGAGGAGGGGCGCACAACCCAAGCCGCTGCGGTTTATAGTAGCATGGACAGAAACGGAGACAGTGTGGCCTGGAGAGCTCACTGAAGAACAGACTGTGGTCTCTCTGTTCTGAGGCAGAGGGTTGGAAACGGTCTCTTCTGCTCTGACTCACAGAAGAGACGCGAAAAGCCGCCAGAGAATGAAAGCGCCAAAAACTGATTCCCGCGGAGCCCATCCCCCGTCACAGGGGTCAGGGCAACTCCGCCCAAATAGGGTTGCCTAAGTAACAGCATGGCAGGCCCTTTCCCCAGAAGACAGGCTGGGAAAACAAAAGGCCAGCAACCCTGAGGTCCCAAGAAAACAGGTGCATCTTGCTTGGGTTCTGGTCAATAATTTGGACTCTATACATTCCCTCAAACGCCCATCAACAGAATGACTAGGAGGAGGAGCCCCCAAAATAGAAAAAACTCAGAGATTATGACTTATGCTGCAGATTTACAAATGGATGCAGATATAACCATGATGTCAGAGATGGAATTCAGGCTAGCGATTGTGAAGACAATGGCTAGAATGGAGAACTCGATTAATGGCAACATAGAGTCTCTAAGGGCAGAAATGAAAGGTGAACTGGCAGAACTTAAAAATGTTATCATTGAGATCTAATTCAATCTAGATAATCTAACAGCTAGGGTAGTTGAGGCAGAAGAACGAATAAGCGACCTGGAAGACAACATAATAGATAAAAAAGGAAAAGAAGAGGCCAGGGAAAAACAACTCAGAATCCATGAAAATAGAATCAGAGCAATAAGTGACACCATAAAGCGTTCCAATGTCAGAATAATTGGAATCCTGGAGGGAGTGGAGCGCGAGAGAGGACTAGAAGATGTATTTGAGCAAATAGTAGGTGAGAACTTCCCTAATCTGGGGAATCAAACAAACATTCGCGTCCTAGAGGCAGAGAGGACCCCTCCCAAGATCAAGGAAAACAGGCCAACACCCCGGCATGTAATAGTAAAACTTGCAAATCTTAGAACCAAGGAAACCATCTTAAGGGCAGTTAGGGAGAAGAGATTCCTTACGTACAGAGGGAAGAACATCAGAATAACATCAGACCTATCCACAGAGAACTGGCAAGTCAGAAAGGCCTGGCAAGACATATTCAGGGTACTAAATGAGAAGAACATGCAGCCAAGAATACTTTATCCAGCAAGGCTGTCATTTAGAATGCATGGAGAGATGCGGACCTTCCACAACTGGCAGAAACTGAAAGAATATGTGACCACTAAGCTGGCACTGCAAGAAATATTAAGGGGGGTTCTATAAAAGGAGAAAGACCCCAAGAGTGATATACAACAGAAATTTACAGGGACAATCTATAAAAACAAGGTCTTCACAGGCAACATGATGACAATTAATTCATATCTTTCAATAATCACTCTCAATGTGAATGGCCTAAATGCTCCCATAAAACAGCATAGGGTTGCAGATTGGATAAAAAGACAGGACCCATCCATATGCTGCCTACAAGAGACTCATTTTGAACCTAAAGATACATCCAGACTGAAAGTGAAGGGATGGAGATCCATCTTCCATGCCAGCGGATCTCAAAAGAAAGCCTGGGTAGCAATTCTTATATCAGACAAATTAGATTTTAAACTAAAGTCTGTAATTAGAGACATAGAAGGACACTATATCATTCTTAAAGGGTCTATCCAACAAGAAGATCTAACGATTGTAAATATCTATGCCCCCAACGTTGAAGCAGCCATCTACCTAAGCCAACTGTTGTCAACCAAAATAGTCATGTTGATAACAATACATTAATTGTAGGAGACCTCAATACTCAACTCTTAGCAATGGACAGATCATCTAAGCAGAAAATCAACAAGGAAACAAGAGCTTTGAATGATACACTGGATCAGATGGACTTCATAGGTATTTACAGAACATTCCACCCTAAAACAAAAGAATACTCATTCTTCTCGAGTGCACATGGAACTTTCTTCAGAATAGACCACATACTGGGTCAGAAATCAGGTCTCAACAGATACCAAAAGACTGAGATTATTCCCAGCATATTCTCAGACCACAATGCTTTAAAACTGGAACTCAATCACAAGAAAAAAATTTGGCAGAAATTCAAACACTTGGAAGCTAAAGAGCATTCTGCCCCAAGAATGTTTGGATCAACCAGGAAATCAAAGAAGAACTTAAACAGTTCATGGAAATCAATGAGAACGAAAACACATCAGTCCAAAACGTGTGGGATACTGCAAAGGTGGTCCTAAGGGGGAAATACATAGCCATCCAAGCCTCACTCAAAGAAATAGAAAATCCCGAATTCACCAACTCTACATCTTAAAGAACCAGAGAAAAAGCAACAAAGTATGCCTAAGCCACACATTAGAAGAGAAATAATTAAAATTATAGCAGAGATCAATGAAATAGAAACCAGGAACGCAGTAGATCAGATCAACAAAAGGAGAAGTTGGTTCTTTGAAAGGATTAATAAGGTCGATAAACCACTGGCCAGACTTATCCAAAAGAAAAGAGAAAGGACCCAAATTAATAAAATTATGAATGAAAGGGGAGAGATCACGACTAACACCAAGGAAAGAGAAACAATTATTAGAAATTATTATCAACAACTATATGCCAATAAACTGAGCAATCTGGATGAAATGGAGGCCTTCCTGAGGTAGGACGTGCGGAGAAGTGAATCCGAGGCGGTATTTGGGAGGCTAGACGGCGGGGGAGGGGCCTCCGCCGGCCGCTTCTGGCAAGTGCTAGAGCCGCGGAGCACAAAATCGGACCTTTTAGAAGTCGGCTCCGCTGAGGGACGTCGCTCCAGTGGCTAAGCGGGGGTGAAACCCTCGCGGGACAGTGGGGTCTCAGGACCCTTGGGGTCACAGAAAGACCGGGGGAGCCTGAGTGCGCCAGAGCTCCCAGGTATCGGAGCGGGGAAGCCGGCTGCAGAGACGGAGCCAAGGCGCGGGCTCTCAGCTCGGGGTGGCCATAAACTGTGATCCACGGCCCAGTCGGGCCACTGCTCCTGCAGCAGGGACCCAACAAGCGGCAGAGCCGGGGAGACTCCCCTTCCTTCCCGGGGAGGAGCGGCGCGGGAACGCACCGCAGGGATCTGCTGGGTTTGGAGACTCCACACGGGGTCGGGTGCCACAGATACAAACGCTCGGTCACAGGCCGGGTGAGCACGGAGTGCGGCCGGAGACCGGGGACAAGGGAGTGACTGCTTTTCTCTGGGGGTGCACTGAGGAGCGGGGCCCCGAGTTCTCAGCTCCTCCGGGTGGAGATTGGGAGGCCACCATTTTTGCCCTGGTCCTCCAAGGCTGTACGGAGAGCTTGCAGGGAACAAAAGCTCCTGAGATCAAACCCGAGCAGCTTGCTTAGCCCGGACCAACAAGGGCGGGGCAATTCAGCCTCCGGCAAAGACATTTGGAAACCACAGCAACAGGCCCCTCCCCCAGAAGATCAGCACGAACAGCCAGCAAGCCAAGACCAAGTTTACCGATCAAGGAGAACGGGAGAACTCCAGCGCTAGGGGAATACTGCACATAGAATTCATGGCTTTTTTTACCATGATTCATTAGTTCATCAAAGTTAATTTTTGTTAACTGTTTTTTTTTTCTTTTTCTTTTTCCCTTTTTCAACCAACATCTTATCAATCTCTTTTTAAAAAAAAAAAACATTTTTCATTTTTCATTTTTAGAGTCATATTTTATCCCTTCATAGTAGTTACCCTTATTTTTGGCATATATATATAAGTTGTTCTCTCTTTAAAATTTTGAGATAAAGTTTCTTCTAACAGATAAAAATATACCCTAAATCACTAGTGTACGGTTCTGTTCTAGTCTCCTGCCTGATCACATTCTCTCCCTTTTTTCTTTTTTTTTTTTAAATCTTCTTTCTTTTTTCAAACAACTTCTTATCTTATCAAGTCCTTTTATAAAATCTTTTATAATTTTCATCTTTACAGTCATCTTCTATCCCTTCATTGTATCAAACCTTATTTTGTACATATATGTCTTTCTTCCTTTAAAATTTTACGAGGCACTTTTTTCTAACAGACCAAAATAGGCCCAAAATCTAGTGTGTGGCACTGATCTATGCACTAGCCTGATCATATTTGATCACATTCTGCTTTTTTTGTATTGTTCTGGTTTTTTTTTTATTGTTATGTTAATCACCATATATGACATCATTAGTTTTTGATGCAGTGTTCCATGATTCATTGTTTTTTCATAAGACCCAGTGCTCCATGCAGAACGTGCCCTCTTTAATACCCATCACCAGGCTAACCCATCCCCCTGCCCCCCTCCCCTCTAGAACCCTCCGTTTGTTTTTCAGAGTCCATCATCTCTCATGGTTCGTCTCCCCTTCTGACATACTCCCCTTTTCTTCCTCTCCTGTTATCTTCTTCTTTTTCTTTTTTCTTAAAATATGTTGCATTATTTGTTTCAGAAGTACAGATCTGTGATTCAACAGTCTTGCACAATTCACAGCGCTCACCGTAGCACATACCCTCCCCAATGTCTATCACCCAGCCACCCCATCCCTCCCACCCCCAACCACTCCTGTAACACTCAGTTTCTTTCCTGAGATTAAGAATTCCTCATATCAGTGAGGTCATGTGATACATGTCTTTCTCTGATTGACTTATTTCACTCAGCATAACACCCTCCAGTTCCATCCACGTCGTTGCAAATGGCAAGATCTCATTCCTTTTGATGGCTGCATAATATTCCATTATGTATATATACCACTTCTTCTTTAACCATTCATCTGTCGATGGGCATCTTGGCTCTTTCCACAGTTTGGCTATTGTGGACATTGCTGCTATAAACATTGGGGTGCACGTACCCCTTCGGGTCCCTACATTTGTATCCTTGGGGTAAATACCCAGTAGTGTAATTGCTGGATCGAACGGTAGCTCTAATTTCAACTGTTTGAGGAACCTCCATACTGTTTTCCAGAGGGGTTGCACCAGCTTGCAATCCCACCAAGAGTGTAGGAGGGTTCCCCTTTCTCCATATCCCCGCCAACATCTGTTGTTCCCTGACTTGTTAATTTTAGCCATTCTGACGGGGGTGAGGTGGTATCTCATGGAGGTTTTGATTTGGATTTCCCTGATGCCGAGCGATGTTGAGCACTTTTCCTTGGGCCTGTTGGCCATTTGGATGTCTTCTTTGGAGAAATGTCTGTTCATGTCTTCTGCCCATTTCTTGATTGGATTATTTGTTCTTTGGGTGTTGAGTTTGATAAGTTCTTTATAGATTTTGGAGACTAGCCCTTTATCTGATATGTCATTTGCAAATATTTTCTCCCATTCTGTCGGTTGTCTTTTGGTTTTGTGGACTGTTTCTTTTGCTGTGCCAAAGTTTTTATCTTGATGAAATCCCAATAGTTCATTTTTGCCCTGGCTTCCCGTGCCTTTGGCGATGTTTCTAGGAAGAAGTTTCTGCGGCTAAGGTCGAAAAGGTTGCTACCTGTGTTCTCCTTTAGGATTTTGGATGGACTCCTGTCTCACGTTTAGGTCTTTCAACCATTTGGAGTCTATTTTTGTGTGTGGTGTAAGGAAATGGTCCAGTTTCATTCTTCTGCATGTGGCTGTCCAATTTTCCCAACACCATTTGTTGAAGAGACTGTCTCTTTTCCATTGGACTTTCTTTCCTGCTTTGTCAAAGATAAGTTGACCATAGAGTTGAGGGTCCTTTTCTGGGCTCTCGATTCTGTTCCATTGATCGATGTGTCTGTTTTTGTGCCAGTACCATACTGTCTTGATGATGACAGCTTTGTAATAGAGCTGGAAGTCCGGAATTGTGATGCCGCCAGCTTTGCTTTTCTTTTTCAGTATTCCTCTGGCTATTCTGGATCTCTTCTGGTTCCATACAAATTTTGGGATTATTTGTTCCATTTCTTTGAAAAAAGTGGATGGTATTTTGATGGGGTTTGCATTGAATGTGTAGATTCTTCTAGGTAGCATTGACATCTTCACAATGTGGATTCTCCCAATCCATGAGCATGGAACGTTTTTCCATTTCTTTGTGTCTTCTTCAATTTCTTTCATGAGTATTTTATAGTTTTCTGAGTACAGATCCTTTGCCTCTTTGGTTAGATTTCTTCCTAGGTATCTAATGGTTTTGGGTGCAATTGTAAATGGGATAGACTCCTTGATTTGTCTCTCTTCGGTCTTGTTGTTGGTGTATAGGAATGCCACTGATTTCTGTGCATTGATTTTATAGCCTGCTACTTGACTGAATTCCTGTATGAGTTCTAGCAGTTTTGGGCTGGAGTCTTTTGGGTTTTCCACATAAAGTATCATATCATCTGCAAAGAGTGAGAGTTTGACTTCCTCTTTGCCGATTTGGATGCCTTGGATTTCTTTTTGTAGTCTGATTGCTGTGGCTAGGACTTCTAATACTATGTTGATTAGCAGTGGTGAGAGTGGACATCCCTGCCGCGTTCCTGACCTTAGGGGAAAAGCTCTCAGCCTTTCCCCATTGAGAATGATATTCGCTGTAGGTTTTTCGTAGATGGCTTTTATGATATTGAGGTATGTACCCTCTATCCCCATACTCTGAAGAGTTTTGATCAAGAAAGGATGTTGTACTTTGTCAAATGCTTTTTCTGCATCTACTGAGAGGATCATATGATTCTTGTTCTTTCTTTTGTTAATGTATTGTATCACGTTGATTGATTTGCGGATGTTGAACCAGCCTTGCAGCCCAGGAATAAATCCCACCTGCTCATGGTGAATAATCCTTTTAATGTACTGTTGGATCCTATTGGCTAGTATTTTAGTGAGAATTTTTGCATCCATGTTCATCAAGGCTATTGGTCTGTAATTCTCTTTTTTGATGGGGTCTTTGTCTGGTTTTGGGATCAAGGTAATGGTGGCCTCATAAAACGAATTTGGACGTTTCCCTTCCATTTCTATTTTTTGGAACAGTTTCAGGAGAATAGGTATTAATTCTTCTTGAAATGTCTGATAGAATTCCCCTGGAAAGCCATCTGGCCCTGAGCTTTTGTTTCTTGGGAGATTTTTGATGACTGCTTCAATTTCCTTAGGGGTTATAGGTCTGTTCAGGTTTTCTATTTCTTCCTGGTTCAGTTTTGGTAGTTGATACATCTCTAGGAATGCACCCATTTCTCCCAGGTTATCTAATTTGCTGGCATAGAGTTGCTCATAATATGTTCTTATAATTGTTTGTATTTCTTTGGTGTTGGTTGTGATCTCTCCTCTTTCATTCATAATTTTGTTGATTTGTGTCATTTCTCTTTTCTTTTTGATCAGTCTGGCCAGGGGTTTATCAATCTTGTTAATTCTTTCAAAGAACCAGCTCCTAGTTTCGTTGATCTGTTCTACTGTTCTTTTGGTTTCTAGTTCATTGATTTCTGCTCTGATCTTTATGATTTCTCTTCTCCTGCTGGGTTTAGGCTTTATTTGCTGTTCTTTCTCCAGCTCCTTTAGGTGTAGGGTTAGGTTGTGTATTTGAGACCTTTCTTCTTTCTTGAGAAAGGCTTGTATTGCTATATACTTTCCTCTCAGGACTGCCTTTGCTGTATCCCAAAGATTTTGGACAGTTGTGTTTTCATTTTCATTGGTTTCCATGAATTTTTTTAAATTCTTCTTTAATTTCCTGGTTGACCCATTCATTCTTTAGTAGGATGCTCTTTAGCCTCCATGTATTTGAGTTCTTTCCGACTTTCCTCTTGTGGTTGAGCTCTAGTTTCAAAGCATTGCGGTCTGAAAATGTGCAGGGAATGATCCTAATCTTTTGGTACCGATTGAGACCTGATTTGTGACCTAGGATGTGATCAATTCTGGAGAATGTTCCATGGGCACTAGAGAAGAATGTGTATTCCGTTGCTTTGGGATGGAATGTTCTGAATATGTCTGTGAAGTCCATTTGGTCCAATGTGTCATTTAAAGTCTTTATTTCCTTGTTGATCTTTTGCTTAGATGATCTGTCCATTTCAGTCAGGGGGGTGTTAAAGTCCCCCACTATTATTGTATTGTTGTCAATGTGTTTCTTTGCTTTTGTTATTAATTGCCTTATATAATTGGCTGCTCCCATGTTCGGGGCATAGATATTTACAATTGTTAGATCTTCTTGTTGGGTAGACCCTTTAAGTAGGATATAGTGTCCTTCCTCATCTCTTACTACAGTCTTTGTTTTAAAATCTAGTTTTTCTGATATAAGGATTGCCACCCCAGCTTTCTTTTGGTTTCCATTAGCATGGTAAATGGTTTTCCACCCCCTCACTTTCAATCTGGGGGTGTCTTTGGGTCTAAAATGAGTCTCTTGCAGACAGCATATGGATGGGTCTTGTTTTTTAATCCAATCTGATAGCCTGTGTCTTTTGATTGGGGCATTGAGCCCATTTACATTCAGGGTAACTATTGAAAGTATGAATTTAGTGCCATTGCATTACCTGTAAGGTGACTGTTAACTGTCTGTTGTCTGTGTTCGTTTCTGATCTTTGCTGCTTTTAGGTTCTCTCTTTGCTTAGAGGACCCCTCTCAATATTTCTTGGAGGGCTGGTTTCGTGTTTGCAAATTCCTTTAGTTTTTGTTTGTTCTGGAAGCTTTTTATCTCTCCTTCTATTTTCAATGACAGCCTCGCTGGATATAGTATTCTCGGCTGCATATTTTTCTCGTTTAGTGCTCTGAAGATATCTTGCCAGTCCTTTCTGGCCTGCCAGGTCTCTGTGGATAGGTCTGTTGCCAATCTAATGTTTCTACCATTGTAGGTTACATATCTCTTCCCCCGAGCTGCTTTCAGGATTTTCTCTTTGTCTCTGAGACTCGTAAGTTTTACTATTAGATGTCGGGGTCTTGACCTATTATTATTGATTTTGAGAGGGGTTCTCTGTGCCTCCTGGATTTTAATGCCTGTTTCCTTCCTCACATTAGGGAAGTTCTCTGCTATAATTTGCTCCAATATACCTTCTGCCCCTCTCTCTCTCTCTTCTTCTTCTGGGATCCCAATTATTCTAATGTTGTTTCGTCTTATTGTATCACTTATCTCTCGAATTCTGCCCTCGTGATCCTGTAGTTGTTTCTCTCTCTTTTTCTCAGCCTCTTTATTTTCCATCATTTGGTCTTCTATATCGCTGATTCTCTCTTCTGCCTCATTTATCCTAGCATTTAGTGCCCCCATTTTTGATTGCACCTCATCAATAGCCTTTTTGATTTCGAATTGGTTAGATTTTAGTTCTTTTATTTCTCCAGAAAGGGTTTCTCTAATAACTCCCACGCTTTTTTCAAGCCCAGCGAGTATCTTTAAAGTCATGATTCTGAACTCTAGGTCCGACATCGTACTAATGTCCATATTGAGTAGGTCCCTGGCTGACGGTACTACCTCTTGTTCTTTTTGCTGAGGTGATTTCTTTCGTCTTGTCATTTTGTCCAGAGGAGAATAGATGAATGAGAGAACAAAATGCTAACATGTTTACAATGTCCCCAGCAAATATACTGTATACAAATCAGAAAAGACCTGAGACCAGGGGAAAAGAAAGGGAAAGAAAGAAAAAAGAAAAAGAAAAAAAAAGAAAAAAAGATAAAAACAAAAACAAAACAATATATAAAAAGCAGAATATGATCAAATATGATCAGGCTAGTGCATAAATCAGTGCCACACACTAGATTTTGGACGTATTTCGGTCTGTTAGAAAAAAGTGCCTCCTAAAATTTTAAAGGAAGAAAGACAGATAGGTACAAAATAAGGGTTGATACAATGAAGGGATGGAAGATGACTGTAAAGATGAAAATTATAAAAGATTTTATAAAAGGACTCGATAAGATAAGTTGTTTGAAAAAAGAAAGAAGATTTAAGAAAAAAAAAAGGAAAAAGGGAGAGAATGTGATCAGGCAGGAGACTAGAACAAAGCCATACACTCGTGATTTAGGGTATATTTTGATCTGTTAGAAGAAACTGTATCTCAAAATTTTAAAGAGAGAACAACTTATATATATATGCCGAAAATAAGGGTAACTACTATGAAGGGATAAAATATGACTCTAAAAATGAAAAATAAAAAATGTTTTTTTTTAAAAAAAGGGATTGATAAGATGTTGGTTGAAAAAGGGAAAAAGAAAAATAAAAAAAAAACAGTCAACAAAAATTAACTTTGATGAAATAATGAATCATGGTAAAAAAAAAAAAAAAAGCCATGAATCTATGTGCAGTATTCCCCTAGCGCTGGAGTTCTCCCATTCTCCTTGATCGATCAACTTGGTCTTGGCTTGCTGGCTGTTTGTGCTGATCTTCTGGGGGAGGGGCCTGTTGTTGTGGTTTCCAAATGTCTTTGCCGGAGGCGGAATTGCCCCGCCCTGGTCGGTCCGGGCTAAGGAAGCTGCTCCAGTTTGCTCTCAGTAGCTTTTGTTCCCTACAAGCTCTCGGTACAGCTTTGGAGGAGCAGGGCAGAAATGGTGGCCTCCCAATCTCCACCCGGAGGAGCTGAGAACTCGGGGCCCCGCTCCTCAGTGTGCCCCCAGAGAAAAGCAGTCACTTCCGTGTCCCCGGTGTCCAGCCGCACTCCGTGCTCACCCGGCCTGTGACCGAGCGTTGCTATCTCTGGCACCCGACCCCGTGTGGAGTCTCCAAACCCAGCAGATCCCTGCAGTGCGTTCCCGCACCGCTCCTCCCCGGGAAGGAAAGGGAGTCTCCCCGGATCTGCTGTTTGTTGGGTCCCTGCTGGAGGAGCCGTGCCCCGACTGGGCCGCAGATCACAGTTTATGGCAACCCCGAGCTGAGAGCCCGCGACTCTGCTCCGTCTCTGCAGCCGGCTTCCCTGCTCCGATACCTGGGAGCTCTGCCACCCTCAGGCACCCCTGGTCTCTCTGTGACCCCAAGGGTCCTGAGACCACACTATCCCGGGAGGATTCCACCCCCCGCTTAGCCACTGCAGCGACGTCCCTCCGCCGAGCCAATTTCTAAAAGGTCCGATTTTGTGCTCCGCGGCTCTATCACTTGCCAGAAGCGGCCGGCGGAGGCCCCTCCCCCGCCGTCTAGCCTCCCGAATATCGCCTCGGATTCACTTCTCCGCACGTCCTACCTTCCAGTAAGTGGTCGCTTCTCTGTTCAGAGAGTTGTTGCTACTCTCCTGTTCGATCTCCTGTTGAGTTCCTCTGTTTTGGTTTTAATCTTTTTTTTTTTTTCTCTTTCTTTTTTCTTTCTTTCCCTTTCTTTTCCCCTGGTTTCAGGTCTTTTCTGATTTGTATACAGTATATTTGCTGGGGACGTTGTAAACCTGTTAGCATTTTGTTCTCTCATTCATCTATTCTCCTCTGGACAAAATGACAAGACGAAAAAAATCACCTCAGCAAAAAGAACAAGAGGTACTACCGTCAGCCAGGGACCTACTCAATACGGACGTTAGTACGATGTCGGACCTAAAGTTCAGAATCATGACTTTAAAGATACTAGCTGGGCTTGAAAAAAGCGTGGAAGTTATTAGAGAAACTCTTTCTGGAGAAATAAAAGAACTACAATCTAACCAAGTCGAAATCAAAAAGGCTATTGATGAGGTGCGGTCAAAAATGGGGGCACTAACTGCTAGGATAAATGAGGCAGAAGAGAGAATCAGCGATATAGAAGACCAAATGATGGAAAGTAAAGAGGCTGAGAAAAAGAGGGAGAAACAACTACAGGATCACGAGGGCAGAATTCGAGAGATAAGTGATTCGATAAGACGAAACAGCATTGGAATAATTGGGATCCCAGAAGAAGAAGAAAGAGAGAGAGGGGCAGAAGGTATATTGGAGCAAATAATAGCAGAGAACTTCCCTAATGTGAGGAAGGAAACAGGCATCAAAATCCAGGAGGCACAGAGAACCCCTCTCAAAATCAATAAAAATAGGTCAACACCCCGACATCTAATAGTAAAACTTACGAGTCTCACAGACAAAGAGAAAATCCTGAAAGCAGCTCGGGAGAAGAGATATGTAACCTACAATGGTAAAAATATTAGATTGGCAACAGACCTATCCACAGAGACCTGGCAGGCCAGAAAGGACTGGCAAGATATCTTCAGAGCACTAAACGAGAAAAATATGCAGCCAAGAATACTATATCCAGCTAGGCTGTCATTGAAAATAGAAGGAGAGATAAAAAGCTTCCAGGAAAAACAAAAACTAAAGGAATTTGCAAACATGAAACCAGCCCTCCAAGAAATATTGAAAGGGGTCCTCTAAGCAAAGAGAGAGCCTAAAACCAGCAAAGATCAGAAAGGAACACAGACAACATAGAGTAACAGTCACCTTACAGGCAATACAATGGCACTAAATTCATACCTTTCAATAGTTACCCTGAATGTAAATGGGCTCAATGCCCCAATCAAAAGACACAGGCTATCAAATTGGATTAAAAAACAAGACCCATCCATATTCTGTCTGCAAGAGACTCATTTTAGACCCAAAGACACCCCCAGATTGAAAGTGAGGGGGTGGAAAACCATTTACCATGCTAATGGACACCAAAAGAAAGCTGGGGTGGCAATCCTTATATCAGACAAACTAGATTTTAAAACAAAGACTGTAATAAGAGATGAGGAAGCACACTATATCCTACTTAAAGGGTCTATCCAACAAGAAGATCTAACAATTGTAAATATCTATGCCCCGAACATGGGAGCAGCCAATTATATACAGCAATTAATAACAAAAGCAAAGAAACACATTGACAACAATACAATAATAGTGGGGGACTTTAACACCCCCCTGCCTGAAATGGACAGATCGATCATCTAAGCAAAAGATCAACAAGGAAATAAAGACTTTAAATGACACACTGGACCAAATGGACTTCACAGACATATTCAGAACATTCCATCCCAAAGCAACGGAATACACATTCTTCTCTAGTGCCCATGGAACATTCTCCAGGATCAATCACATCCTAGGTCACAGATCGGGTCTCAACCGGTACCAAAAGATTGGGATCATTCCCTGCATATTTTCAGACCACAACGCTTTGAAACTAGACATCAATCACAAGAGGAAAGTCGGAAAGAACTCAAATACATGGAGGCTAAAGAGCATCCTACTAAAGAATGAATGGGTCAACCAGGAAATTAAAGAAGAATTAAAAAAAATTCATGGAAACCAATGAAAATGAAAACACAACTGTCCAAAATCTTTGGGATACAGCAAAGGCAGTCCTGAGAGGAAAGTATATAGCAATACAAGCCTTTCTCAAGAAAGAAGAAAGGTCTCAAATACACAACCTAACCCTACACCTAAAGGAGCTGGAGAAAGAACAGCAAATAAAGCCTAAACCCAGCAGGAGAAGAGGAATCATAAAGATCAGAGCAGAAATCAATGAACTAGAAACCAAAAGAACAGTAGAACAGATCAACGAAACTACGAGCTGGTTCTTTGAAAGAATTAACAAGATTGATAAACCGCTGGCCAGACTGATCAAAAAGAAAAGAGAAATGACCCAAATCAACAAAATCATGAATGAAAGAGGAGAGATCACAAGCAACACCAAAGAAATACAAACAATTAAAAGAACATATTATGAGCAACTCTATGTCAGCAAATTAGATAACCTGGAAGAAATGGGTGCATTCCTAGAGATGTATCAACTACCAAAACTGAAACAGGAAGAAATAGAAAACCTGAACAGACCTATAACCACTAAGGAAATTGAAGCAGTCATCAAAAATCTCCCAAGAAACAAAAGCCCAGGGCCAGATGGCTTCCCAGGGGAATTCTATCAGACATTTCAAGAAGAATTAATACCTATTCTCCTGCAACTGTTCCAAAAAATAGAAATGGAAGGGAAACTTCCAAACTCATTTTATGAGGCCAGCATTACCTTGATCCCCAAACCAGACAAAGACCCCATCAAAAAAGAGAATTACAGACCAATATCCTTGATGAACATGGATGCAAAAATTCTCACCAAAATACTAGCCAATAGGATCCAACAGTACATTAAAAGGATTATTCACCACGCCCAAGTGGGATTTATCCCTGGGCTGCAAGCCTGGTTCAACATCCGCAAATCAATCAACGTGATACAATACATTAACAAAAGAAAGAACAAGAATCATATGATCCTCTCAATAGATGCAGAAAAAGCATTTGACAAAGTACAGCATCCTTTCTTGATCAAAACTCTTCAGCGTATAGGGATAGAGGTTACATACCTCAATATCATAAAAGCCATCTACGAAAAACCTACAGCGAATATCATTCTCAATGGGGAAAAGCTGAGAGCTTTTCCCCTAAGGTCAGGAACGCGGCAGGGATGTCCACTCTCACCACTGCTATTCAACATAGTATTAGAAGTCCTAGCCACAGCAATCAGACCACAAAAAGAAATCCAAGGCATCCAAATCGGCAAAGAGGAAGTCAAACTCTCACTCTTTGCAGATCATATGATACTTTATGTGGAAAACCCAAAAGACTCCAGCCCAAAACTGCTAGAACTCATACAGGAATTCAGTCAAGTAGCAGGCTATAAAATCAATGCACAGAAATCAGTGGCATTCCTATACACCAACAACAAGGCAGAAGAGAGACAAATCAAGGAGTCGATCCCATTCACAATTGCACCCAAAACCATTAGATACCTAGGAAGAAATCTAACCAAAGAGGCAAACGATCTGTACTCAGAAAACTATAAAATACTCATGAAAGAAATTGAAGAAGACACAAAGAAATGGAAAAACGTTCCATGCTCATGGATTGGGAGAATCAACATTGTGAAGATGTCAATGCTACCTAGAGCAATCTACACATTCAATGCAATCCCCATCAAAATAACATCCACTTTTTTCAAAGACATGGAACAAATAATCCCAAAATTTGTATGGAACCAGAAGAGACCCCGAATAGCCAGAGGAATACTGAAAAAGAAAAGCAAAGCTGGCGGCATCACAATTCCGGACTTCCAGCTCTATTACAAAGCTGTCATCATCAAGACAGTATGGTACTGGCACAAGAACAGACACATCGATCAATGGAACAGAATCGAGAGCCCAGAAAAGGACCCTCAACTCTATGGTCAACTTATCTTTGACAAAGCAGGAAAGATTGTCCAATGGAAAAGAGACAGTCTCTTCAACAAATGGTGTTGGGAAAATTGGACAGCCACATGCAGAAGAATGAAACTGGACCATTTGCTTACACCACACACAAAAATAGACTCCAAATGGTTGAAAGACCTAAACGTGAGACAGGAGTCCATCCAAATCCTAAAGGAGAACACAGGTAGCAACCTTTTCGACCTTAGCCGCAGCGACTTCTTCCTAGAAACATCGCCAAAGGCACGGGAAGCCAGGGCAAAAATGAACTATTGGGATTTCATCAAGATAAAAAGCTTTGGCACAGCAAAAGAAACAGTCCACAAAACCAAAAGACAACCGACAGAATGGGAGAAAATATTTGCAAATGACATATCAGATAAAGGGCTAGTCTCCAAAATCTATAAAGAACTTATCAAACTCAACACCCAAAGAACAAATAATCCAATCAAGAAATGGGCAGAAGACATGAACAGACATTTCTCCAAAGAAGACATCCAAATGGCCAACAGGCCCATGAAAATGTGCTCAACATCGCTCGGCATCAGGGAAATCCAAATCAAAACCTCCATGAGATACCACCTCACCCCCGTCAGAATGGCTAAAATTAACAAGTCAGGGAACGACAGATGTTGGCGGGGATGTGGAGAAAGGGGAACCCTCCTACACTCTTGGTGGGAATGCAAGCTGGTGCAAGCCCTCTGGAAAACAGTATGAAGGTTCCTCAAACAGTTGAAATTAGAGCTTCCGTTCGATCCAGCAATTGCACTACTGGGTATTTACCCCAAAGATACAAATGTAGGGACCCGAAGGGGTACGTGCACCCCAATGTTTATAGCAGCAATGTCCACAATAGCCAAACTGTGGAAAGAGCCAAGATGCCCATCGACAGATGAATGGCTAAAGAAGATGTGGTATATATACACAATGGAATATTATGCAGCCATCAAAAGGAATGAGATCTTGCCTTTTGCAACGACGTGGATGGAATTGGAGGGTGTTATGCTGAGAGAAATAAGTCAATCAGAGAAAGACATGTATCACATGACCTCACTGATATGAGGAATTCTTAATCTCAGGAAAGAAACTGAGTGTTACTGGAGTGGTTGGGGGTGGGAGGGATGGGGTGGCTGGGTGATAGACATTGGGGAGGGTATGTGCTACGGTGAGCGCTGTGAATTGTGCAAGACTGTTGAATCACAGTTCTGTACTTCTGAAACAAATAACGCAACATATTTTAAGAAAAAAGAAAAAGAAGAAGATAACAGGAGAGGAAGAAACGGGGAGTATGTCAGAGGGGGAGACGAACCATGAGAGATGATGGACTCTGAAAAACAAACGGAGGGTTCTAGAGGGGAGGGGGGTAGGGGGTTGCGTTAGCCTGGTGATGGGTATTGAGGAGGGCACGTTCTGCATGGAGCACTGGGTGTTATGAACAAACAATGAATCATGGAACACTGCACCAAAAACTAATGATGTAATATATGGTGATTAACATAACAATAAAAAAATTAAAAAAAAATTATGTGGGTACGTGCAGTCCTCAACAGCATTAGCATCTACTTTTGGCAGCTCTACTTTAGAAATAATAAAAATACACACACACACACACACACACACACACACACACACACACACTACCAAACATGATACTCAGTAACATGTGTGTGTGTACTTCTACAAATATAGATGTAAAACAAAATATTCGGTGTGTGGTAAGTGGGTAAAAGATGAAATGATTGTATATTTTTTCTTTTTTGCTAATGAATGCATTTGAAGTAATAACTTTTATATTAGAATTTAAATAATGTCTCTTTTAAATTTGGGAAGGATTTTTGGTTTATTTACAATCAGCCTCAGTTTCAATGAAACAGGTTCCCTGGTGGAAACAACATAAGACCCACCAGCTACAATAAAGAGGAAATTTAATTTTGATCTATTCCTTGATTTTCAGGAATTTGATCAGATCTCTTTAGGATAAATGTCTGGATCTCTACTTAGAGATCTGGACCTGTTACTGCACGTGGAAAGCACAGACGCACAGAGGGAAACCAGCAAATGACCGAAAGCTGTGTGGGTTGATGTCACTGCTGGGGCTCCTAGGCAGCGTCTCCTGTGGTGTCTAACTCCTTAGCACCTTCCTTCCCCAACTGGACCTGGGCTGCCCTGGACTGGGAGGTGCAGAGAGGGGGAGGGTGGTGGTGCAGGAGACAGTGTGGGTGGCAGGAGGGCGCAGGTGCGGTGATGGTGTTCTATACTCTCAGGCTTGTTTTGTCGATGTGCTCTGTCAATGTGGTTGATTCGTGGAAAATGCTTGAAGTCAAACCAGCCCTTCCTGGTTGGGGCTGTGCAAGCGGTGGCTCCGGTGTTGTGAGATGAAATAAGGACAGTTAAACCACAGCCGACTTTGCTCAATTCCAGAGGGCCGCAGCTAGTGGAAAGAACATATCCACCTGCACACTCATGCTCCTGCTGTCAAATGTACTCTCAGGCTGTGGGTGAGGGGTCCCCCTATTTTATACCAAGTTCATTCCAGTACCTGCTGCGTGAGTTGGGATTGTATGACAAAGACTGGTGAGACGCTGCTCCCTCAGTCCACTCTGATGACACTGTTCTGAGGGAGACAGCACACAGACTTCTTGTAGCACTAGGTGATCCCCGACATTCCACCAGGATCTTTGCTTTTCCATGGCAGGTGATTTACTGAGGCTTGGACTTGCCATCTCATTTTGTCAGTGTGGACAGGGTGACACGAGACCCGTGCCCATGAAGCTATTAGCACAAGTAGACTGTAGACATCACAAGTTCTTCCCTCACAAGAACACAGACATATGGAGGTCCAGAGTTCAACTGTGTCATTGAATGTCATAGACTGAGTCATCTCAGTAACTCTAAAGGGACAAGTGACTGTAGGGTCAGGCTGAGCAAGTCTCAATAGAAGACATGCACATCAGAGAAGTGTGCTGGGGGTCTAGGAGAGGTGGGTTGTTCAGTACTGTGAGCACAAAGAGTAAGTGTCCCCGCCCTCAGCCCACCCAAGTAAGGTACAGAGAAGGTACCCAGTCAAGGACCAGATCTTCCCAATGCCTCATGCTGAGATCACCACCCAAGGTTTCCACAGTCTGACCTCACAGCACATTCTTAACATAGACTTCACTCCTCCTGGGCTGTGCTTGAGGTCCAACTTCCGGGGGAAACTTGGCTTCCGTGAGCATGGTCCCATGCTACAGATTCAGCCCAGGATATGTGGGGGAAAGCCCTTTCTTAGGGTAAATTATATACTCAAATCCAGTTTAGGCATCATCTGTGCACCTGGTGTATATGTGACTCCCCTCCTGACACAGGATATTCTAACTATGACCACACCACTGAGTTCTTGAGATTTTGGTACCAAGGCCAGAATTTGCAGACTCTCCTCACACCTTTCTCCACCATAAGAAACTCTTTCTGGTTAAGCCTTAGCCTCCCACCACCCTCCTGGTGGCACTTCTCTATTTGGTCTATTCTCAGAAGAGCACAGATGGAGCTGATCTGACATGCACAAATGTACATTTGACTCTATGATTACATTTTGTAGTTATTTCTTCAGGAAAATCTCTGATGAAATAATACTTGTTTTCCATTATGTACATTTTTCCCTCTAAAATCAGAAAAAACTTTAAATGTCTCAGAACAGAAAAAAGTTTAATAACTATTATATTCCCATGAAACATTTTGCTTCCACTTAAAATTATATTTATATATTTTATAGCAGCATGGTAAAATGTATATGCTATAAAGCAAAAGCAAATATATGATGAAAAAATATATATCCCATAGGATCATATTTATAAAAACAAAAACCTAAATACATATGTGCATATCAGAAAGATGGAAAAAATAAAACCAGGTGACTTCATTTCTGGATACTCCAACATTTCTACAAAAAACTGACTTTATAATTTTAAATTATAATTTATACAGGGTATAAATAATATAGGCAGTGAAGCCACAAAAATGTGAAATTACAAATACAAAATGAGCAGGAGACAAATGAAATTGTCAACATGATGTGGTCGCAGAGTTTGAAGGACAGGTTCTGTGATTTTTGTTATGTACATTTTTACAAAAAGCATCTCTTACTGTCACAATCAGGGAAGGGACATAAAAAAGGAGCAATGGAAAGACAAGGTAGCAGGTGAGGGATAGAGCCTACTCACACACAAAGGAAGGAGGCTGCCTCACGGTTGCTTTCCTCTTTCAGATAATACACCTCATATAGGACACTTTTTCCTTCTGAGAATATCTGCCTGCAGTAGAGCCAAGAAAGAATCTGCTACAGAAGAATGAATAGCAGAGAATATTAAGAAAATTTCATGATCCACATCCAAACATTATAAATGTCACAGTTCAGGTGAAGTCTGTGGTAGCATATATAGATAAAGGCATCGCTGTTGGAATGCTTCACGTTCCAACCTATTAAACTGCTGTAGGCACTGGGGCAGATTAAATGCCTTATCACTTGGAAATGAGTCTGAGGAAGGTGGTCATACCATGCCTTCCTGTTTTTGGCCTTACTTTCCACCTGTCAAGCTAATGTCATTGAGCCACAAGGAGCTGACATGTCTTGGAATTATTTGGGAGTCCTAAATAAAGCCAAACATTTAATTAAACATGATAATATGTATGCTTTGCATAATTTAAAGGTGAAAGTTAGCAAAGCCTTCTAGGTATGGTGAACAAATCTTCTCCTGGAAAACCAACCATAAAACTACACTAGATCAACAAAACTGACATTTCAGTTGTTGAGAAATGTCCAAATTCATGCAACAATCTGAGAAGTATTTACACTTGAAAAGTTGCAGATCAGGGAACAAGAGTGGTGTCCTTGTCTAGAGGGGCTCACATTATCCCCCCACCTCCCAACACCCTACTCCGTGCAGATGAAGGTTCTTCTAAGATAGGACAGGCCATCAGGACTGGCAGCAGAGTTACACAGTGTGAGGAGCTGAGTTAATTGGGGGTGGGGAGTGATGTGAAGGTGAACTGACAAGCTGTGTGGTATGCAAGCAGGAAGGCCAGGGGCTCTGCTTGTCTGCGTTTTGGGTCATGGCTGCAGCAAGCATGTGCTTGGCTGAAGCTGTGTGCATGCTTAGCAGACACTCAAAAGAGTCCAAGCCAGCTACACATTCCTGGCGGACTTTGAGATGATCGGCATATACGGAGAAGCCATGAAAAGACTCAGAAAATATAAGCTGGAAAGACTTATACTTTAGCACATACAGTGTATGTGCTAGTTGTCTAAAATGTGCTACTCACACATGCAATAAAACCCTTTGGCAGAGGATTAACGTCTTAACCAACTTGCTTGAGCACAATCCTGAAGTAATCCTGGCTACCACAAAGCTATGTAGACATAGGTGATCCTGAGGAAGCAAGTCTGAAAAATAAAATAATTAAGAAGAAAACACAAGAGTCATGAGCAGCCACATACTGCAGGGATATAACATCACAGATTTAGTCCAAACTATTTTCACAGCATACAACGGCAATGAAAACAACCTTTTGGGGAAAAATCACAATCTAGAGTTGCTAAAATATATTTTCAACAAAATAGTTTTCAATAAAATAAATAATAAGACAGGCAAAGAATCAGAAAAGTGCAAGTATTATTAGGGGGAAATCCCCCACAACTCAATGCAAACAGTCCTTGAGTGTGTCCAGATATTTTCTTTAGCAAAGAACTCAAAGCAACCATTACAAATGTGTTCAAAAAAAAAACTATAGAAAACCATGTTTAAAGACTTAAGGAAAATATGACAACAAAAAGTCAACAAATAGATATTCTAAAGAAGGATACCAAAATTACAAAACACAACATATATTTAAAAAAAATAAAATCTAGGTTAGAAAAGTTTTAACCAAAGTGAACTATTCAATAGAGGGCTTTAAAGAATATGCTAGCTGACAGAAGACACAATTTCAATACAGGGGAATTTCTTCAACCAGATAATGGGCATCTGTGAAAACCTATAGCTGACATACTTAATGTCGAAAGACTGAATGCTTTTCTCCAAAGACCAGCAAAAAGACAGGGATGTTTGCTCTTGACCCTTCTATTTAACACAGTACTAATGGTTCTAGAAAGTGCAAGTAGAAAAAATGTAAAGATCTCTAGCAGATTGAAAAGGAAATGTAAATATTTCCACAGATGACAGCAGCAACAGTTCCCGAGCCACAGGGAGCCCTGTAGAGGCAACAGCTCCGGGGAGCAAGAGCTGAGCCAAGAGGTGCCTTCCGCAACGGCCTCTTTCTCAGCTGGCTTTGGCATATGGAACCCGCTTCCCAGGCTTTCACGCCGGGACACCGTACCCTGCTTCCTCCCGCCGAGAGGTCGGCGGTAGCTACAGCACGGATTCTCCACACTGTTTCTGCTTCGCCTTCGTTCCCTAGCAAGGAGACTTGCATGCCAAAGCGGGGCGGCAGGCCCGGCTTCACGAAACAAACGGGGGCCGTGTTTTGCCTTCTGCCGCCGCCAGAGACACTCCGAAAATGGTTTGGGACTCGCTGGGAGCGCACGGCCGCAGGCACACAGCAGAATGTTTCCACGCTGAGCAATGGCTGTCCCAGCTGGAGCGAGGATGCTCTCCTGTGTGGTTCCTGCGAGTCAGGTGGTGGTTTTGCGGCCTGCACTCGCACACGGGGCAACCGTACTGGGCCCAGAAACAGGAGCCGAGCCCAGAGGCGTGTCTTCGGCACCGGCCCCTTGCTCGCTCGGGTGGACTTTAAGGGAGGCCGTTCCCAGAGCTCTCAGCCACAGTACACAGTATACCGCGTCCTCTAAGCCAGTGACCGGCGGGAGCTTAAGGCACGGTATCTGCCCAGATTTCTGCCTTCGAAGGAGGTGCCTGGAACTCAGGGCTCCACGCACCGATGCCGGGGGAGTGCCAGCTTCGTGAACCTAGAGCTGGTACGAGAGCTGCCTGTGCGCAAAGCCGGTTCTCTCGCCCTGTGATTCAGGGGAACCGTTTCCTAGGCCCTCACGCAGACACACTGAAAGTGTTGCCACCCCCCGGAACCGTGATGCTGTCTACAGCAGGGTCCCTCTCTACGGCTGTTAGCCTGTGTTCGGTCACTCTATAGCCTGGCTTCTACGTGCTAGTGCTTAAGTACCTAGGTCTCCAAGGCAGGCCCACAGGGTACAGCAGTGCTCACATCCTCACACAAGAGAGGGGTCGAGAGAGCAGGCTTCCTCACAGGCCTGTTTCTCGGTCAGAGTAACGTTTAGGTTCCATCGCTCATGCTTTCACACAAACACGCCACAGGTCAAGTGTGCGCTCAGGGAAGGGCGTCCTTTGCGGAGGCTCGGGGCTTCTAGCGTTTGGTTCCTTGGCGTTAGGCGGATGGCAGTTCGGACTAAACGCACGCAGGGCCAGACGGCCTAGCTTCAGGAAAGAGGTGTTGCGTCCAGAGGCGCATTGGGCCCCTGCTTCTCTCTCCCTTGGAATTCCGCTGGGACCCACGCCCCAGCTGGGCACACAAGCACGGTTGAACAGGTGGCCGCGCCCCGTGGAGAGGGGACGGGAGCTACAGCTGTGCTTGTACCCAGGCTGCTTTCTTCCAAGTCAGGGTGGAGCAGCGAGAGTTCCCGAGGCACGGGGAGCCAAGTAGAGGCAGCAGCTTAGGGGAGCAAGTGCTGAGCCGAGAGGTGCCTTCCGCAACGGCCTGTTTCTTACCTGGCTTTGGCGTATGGAACCCGCTCCCCAGGCTTTCGCGCCCGGACACCGTACCCTGCTTCCTCCCGCCGAGAGGTCGGCGGTAGCTACAGCACGGATTCTCCACACTGTTTCTGCTTCGCGTTCGTCCCCTAGCAAGGAGACTTGCATGCCAAAGCGGGGCCGCAAGCCCGGCTTCACGAACGAAGCAGGGGGCCGTGTTCTGCCTTCTGCCACCGCCTGAGTCTCACTCCGAAAATGGTTTGGGACTCCCTGGCAGCTCAAGGCCGCAGGCACACAGCAAAATGCTTCCACGCTCAGCAACGGCTGTCCCGGCTGGAGCGAAAACGCTCTCCACTGTGGTTCCTGCGAGTCAGCTGGTGGTTTTGCGGCCTGCACTCGCACACGGGGCAACCGTACTGGGCTCAGAAACAGGAGGCGAGCCCAGAGGCGTGTCTTCGGCACCGGCCCCTTGCTCGCTCGGGTGGACTTTAAGGGAGGCCGTTCCCAGAGCTCTCAGCCACAGTACACAGTATTCCGTGTCCTCTAAGCCAGTGACCGGCGGGAGCTTAAGGCACGGTATCTGCCCAGACTTCTGCCTTCGAAGGAGGTGCCTGGAACTCAGGGCTCCACGCACCCAGGCCGGAGGACTGCCAGCTTTGTTTCCCTAGAGCTGGTGCGAGAGGTGCCTCTGCGCGAAGCCGGTTCTCTCGCCTTGTGATTCAGGGGAGTCGTTTCCTAGGCCCTCACGCAGACACACTGAAAGGGTTGCCAACCTCAGGAACCGTGATGCTGTCTACAGCAGGGTCCCTCTCCACGGCTGTTAGCTAGTGTTCGGTCATTCTACAGGCTGGCTTCTCCCTGCTACTGCTTAAGTACCTAGGTCTCCAAGGCAGGCCTCAGGGTAGAGCAGTGCTCACCTCCTCACACAAGAGAGGGGTCGAGAGAGCAGGCTTCCTCACAGGCCTGTTTCTCGGTCAGAGTAACGTTTAGGTTCCATCGCTCATGCTTTCACACAAACACGCCACAGGTGAAGTGTGCGCTCAGGAAGGGCGTCCTTTGCGGAGGCTCGGGGCTTCTAGCGTTTGGTTCCTTGGCGTTAGGCGGATGGCAGTTCGGACTAAACGCACGCAGGGCCAGACGGCCTAGCTTCAGGAAAGAGGTGTGGCGTCCAGAGGCGCATTGGGCCCCTGCTTCTCTCTCCCTTGGAATTCCGCTGGGACCCACGCCCCAGCTGGGCACAGAAGCACGGTTGAACAGGTGGCCGCGCCCCATGGAGAGGGGACGGGAGCTACAGCTGTGCTTGTACCCGGGCTGCTTTCTTCCAAGTCAGGGTGGAGCAGCGAGAGTTCCCGAGGCACGGGGAGCCAAGTAGAGGCAGCAGCTTCGGGGAGCAAGTGCTGAGCCGAGAGGTGCCTTCCGCAACGGCCTGTTTCTTACCTGGCTTTGGCGTATGGAACCCGCTCCCCAGGCTTTCGCGCCCGGACACCGTACCCTGCTTCCTCCCGCTGAGAGGTCGGCGGTAGCTACAGCACGGATTCTCCACACTGTTTCTGCTTCGCGTTCGTCCGCTAGCAAGGAGACTTGCATGCCAAAGCGGGGCCGCAGGCCCGGCTTCACGAACGAAGCGGGGGGCCGTGTTCTGCCTTCTGCCGCCGCCTGAGTCTCACTCCGAAAATGGTTTGGGACTCGCTGGCAGCTCAGGGCCGCAGGCACACAGCAGAATGCTTCCACGCTCAGCAACGGCTGTCCCGGCTGGAGCGAAAATGCTCTCCACTGTGGTTCCTGCGAGTCAGTTGGTGGTTTTGCGGCCTGCACTCGCACACGGGGCAACCGTACTGGGCCCAGAAACAGGAGCCGAGCCCAGAGGCGTGTCTTCGGCACCGGCCCCTTGCTCGCTGAGGTGGACTTTAAGGGAGGCAGTTCCCAGAGCTCTCAGCCACAGTACACAGTATACCGCGTACTCTAAGCCTTCGAAGGAGGTGCCTGGAACTCAGGGTTCCACGCACCGATGCCGGGGGAGTGCCAGCTTGGTGACACTAGAGCTGGTACGAGAGCTGCCTCTGCGCGATGCCGGTTCTCTCGCCCTGTGATTCAGGGGAACCATTTCCTAGGCCCTCACGCAGACACACTGAAAGTGTTGCCACCCTCCGGAACCGTGATGCTGTCTACAGCAGGGTCCCTCTCTACGGCTGTTAGCCTGTGTTCGGTCACTCTATAGCTTCTACATGCTAGTGCTTAAGTACCTAGGTCTCCAAGGCAGGCCCACAGGGTACAGCAGTGCTCACATCCTCACACAAGAGAGGGGTCGAAAGAGCAGGCTTCCTCACAGGCCTGTTTCTCGGTCAGAGTAACGTTTAGGTTCCATCGCTCATGCTTTCACACAAACACGCCACAGGTCAAGTGTGCGCTCAGGGAAGGGCGTCCTTTGCGGAGGCTCGGGGCTTCTAGCGTTTGGTTCCTTGGCGTTAGGCGGATGGCAGTTCGGACTAAACGCATGCAGGGCCAGACGGCCTAGCTTCAGGAAAGAGGTGTTGCGTCCAGAGGCGCATTGGGCCCCTGCTTCTCTCTCCCTTGGAATTCCGCTGGGACCCACGCCCCAGCTGGGCACAGAAGCACGGTTGAACAGGTGGCCGCGCCCCGTGGAGAGGGGACGGGAGCTACAGCTGTGCTTGTACCCAGGCTGCTTTCTTCCAAGTCAGGGTGGAGCAGCGAGAGTTCCCGAGGCACGGGGAGCCAAGTAGAGGCAGCAGCTTCGGGGAGCAAGTGCTGAGCCGAGAGGTGCCTTCCGCAACGGCCTGTTTCTTACCTGGCTTTGGCGTATGGAACCCGCTCCCCAGGCTTTCGCGCCCGGACACCGTACCCTGCTTCCTCCCGCCGAGAGGTCGGCGGTAGCTACAGCACGGATTCTCCACACTGTTTCTGCTTCGCGTTCGTCCCCTAGCAAGGAGACTTGCATGCCAAAGCGGGGCCGCAAGCCCGGCTTCACGAACGAAGCGGGGGGCCGTGTTCTGCCTTCTGCCACCGCCTGAGTCTCACTCCGAAAATGGTTTGGGACTCCCTGGCAGCTCAAGGCCGCAGGCACACAGCAGAATGCTTCCACGCTCAGCAACGGCTGTCCCGGCTGGAGCGAAAACGCTCTCCACTGTGGTTCCTGCGAGTCAGCTGGTGGTTTTGCGGCCTGCACTCGCACACGGGGCAACCGTACTGGGCTCAGAAACAGGAGGCGAGCCCAGAGGCGTGTCTTCGGCACCGGCCCCTTGCTCGCTCGGGTGGACTTTAAGGGAGGCCGTTCCCAGAGCTCTCAGCCACAGTACACAGTATTCCGTGTCCTCTAAGCCAGTGACCGGCGGGAGCTTAAGGCACGGTATCTGCCCAGACTTCTGCCTTCGAAGGAGGTGCCTGGAACTCAGGGCTCCACGCACCCAGGCCGGAGGACTGCCAGCTTTGTTTCCCTAGAGCTGGTGCGAGAGGTGCCTCTGCGCGAAGCCGGTTCTCTCGCCTTGTGATTCAGGGGAGTCGTTTCCTAGGCCCTCACGCAGACACACTGAAAGGATTGCCAACCTCAGGAACCGTGATGCTGTCTACAGCAGGGTCCCTCTCCACGGCTGTTAGCTAGTGTTCGGTCATTCTACAGGCTGGCTTCTCCCTGCTACTGCTTAAGTACCTAGGTCTCCAAGGCAGGCCTCAGGGTAGAGCAGTGCTCACCTCCTCACACAAGAGAGGGGTCGAGAGAGCAGGCTTCCTCACAGGCCTGTTTCTCGGTCAGAGTAACGTTTAGGTTCCATCGCTCATGCTTTCACACAAACACGCCACAGGTGAAGTGTGCGCTCAGGGAAGGGCGTCCTTTGCGGAGGCTCGGGGCTTCTAGCGTTTGGTTCCTTGGCGTTAGGCGGATGGCAGTTCGGACTAAACGCACGCAGGGCCAGACGGCCTAGCTTCAGGAAAGAGGTGTGGCGTCCAGAGGCGCATTGGGCCCCTGCTTCTCTCTCCCTTGGAATTCCGCTGGGACCCACGCCCCAGCTGGGCACAGAAGCACGGTTGAACAGGTGGCCGCGCCCCATGGAGAGGGGACAGGAGCTACAGCTGTGCTTGTACCCGGGCTGCTTTCTTCCAAGTCAGGGTGGAGCAGCGAGAGTTCCCGAGGCACGGGGAGCCAAGTAGAGGCAGCAGCTTCGGGGAGCAAGTGCTGAGCCGAGAGGTGCCTTCCGCAACGGCCTGTTTCTTACCTGGCTTTGGCGTATAGAACCCGCTCCCCAGGCTTTCGCGCCCGGACACCGTACCCTGCTTCCTCCCGCTGAGAGGTCGGCGGTAGCTACAGCACGGATTCTCCACACTGTTTCTGCTTCGCGTTCGTCCGCTAGCAAGGAGACTTGCATGCCAAAGCGGGGCCGCAGGCCCGGCTTCACGAACGAAGCGGGGGGCCGTGTTCTGCCTTCTGCCGCCGCCTGAGTCTCACTCCGAAAATGGTTTGGGACTCGCTGGCAGCTCAGAGCCGCAGGCACACAGCAGAATGCTTCCACGCTCAGCAACGGCTGTCCCGGCTGGAGCGAAAATGCTCTCCACTGTGGTTCCTGCGAGTCAGCTGGTGGTTTTGCGGCCTGCACTCGCACACGGGGCAACCGTACTGGGCCCAGAAACAGGAGCCGAGCCCAGAGGCGTGTCTTCGGCACCGGCCCCTTGCTCGCTGAGGTGGACTTTAAGGGAGGCAGTTCCCAGAGCTCTCAGCCACAGTACACAGTATACCGCGTACTCTAAGCCTTCGAAGGAGGTGCCTGGAACTCAGGGCTCCACGCACCGATGCCGGGGGAGTGCCAGCTTGGTGACACTAGAGCTGGTACGAGAGCTGCCTCTGCGCGATGCCGGTTCTCTCGCCCTGTGATTCAGGGGAACCATTTCCTAGGCCCTCACGCAGACACACTGAAAGTGTTGCCACCCTCCGGAACCGTGATGCTGTCTACAGCAGGGTCCCTCTCTACGGCTGTTAGCCTGTGTTCGGTCACTCTATAGCTTCTACATGCTAGTGCTTAAGTACCTAGGTCTCCAAGGCAGGCCCACAGGGTACAGCAGTGCTCACATCCTCACACAAGAGAGGGGTCGAAAGAGCAGGCTTCCTCACAGGCCTGTTTCTCGGTCAGAGTAACGTTTAGGTTCCATCGCTCATGCTTTCACACAAACACGCCACAGGTCAAGTGTGCGCTCAGGGAAGGGCGTCCTTTGCGGAGGCTCGGGGCTTCTAGCGTTTGGTTCCTTGGCGTTAGGCGGATGGCAGTTCGGACTAAACGCACGCAGGGCCAGACGGCCTAGCTTCAGGAAAGAGGTGTTGCGTCCAGAGGCGCATTGGGCCCCTGCTTCTCTCTCCCTTGGAATTCCGCTGGGACCCACGCCCCAGCTGGGCACACAAGCACGGTTGAACAGGTGGCCGCGCCCCGTGGAGAGGGGACGGGAGCTACAGCTGTGCTTGTACCCAGGCTGCTTTCTTCCAAGTCAGGGTGGAGCAGCGAGAGTTCCCGAGGCACGGGGAGCCAAGTAGAGGCAGCAGCTTCGGGGAGCAAGTGCTGAGCCGAGAGGTGCCTTCCGCAACGGCCTGTTTCTTACCTGGCTTTGGCGTATGGAACCCGCTCCCCAGGCTTTCGCGCCCGGACACCGTACCCTGCTTCCTCCCGCCGAGAGGTCGGCGGTAGCTACAGCACGGATTCTCCACACTGTTTCTGCTTCGCGTTCGTCCCCTAGCAAGGAGACTTGCATGCCAAAGCGGGGCCGCAAGCCCGGCTTCACGAACGAAGCGGGGGGCCGTGTTCTGCCTTCTGCCACCGCCTGAGTCTCACTCCGAAAATGGTTGGGGACTCCCTGGCAGCTCAAGGCCGCAGGCACACAGCAGAATGCTTCCACGCTCAGCAACGGCTGTCCCGGCTGGAGCGAAAACGCTCTCCACTGTGGTTCCTGCGAGTCAGCTGGTGGTTTTGCGGCCTGCACTCGCACACGGGGCAACCGTACTGGGCTCAGAAACAGGAGGCGAGCCCAGAGGCGTGTCTTCGGCACCGGCCCCTTGCTCGCTCGGGTGGACTTTAAGGGAGGCCGTTCCCAGAGCTCTCAGCCACAGTACACAGTATTCCGCGTCCTCTAAGCCAGTGACCGGCGGGAGCTTAAGGCACGGTATCTGCCCAGATTTCTGCCTTCGAAGGAGGTGCCTGGAACTCAGCGCTCCACGCACCCAGGCCGGAGGACTGCCAGCTTTGTGGCTCTAGAGCTGGTGCGAGAGGTGCCTCTGCGCGAAGCCGGTTCTCTCGCCTTGTGATTCAGGGGAGTCGTTTCCTAGGCCCTCACGCAGACACACTGAAAGGGTTGCCAACCTCAGGAACCGTGATGCTGTCTACAGCAGGGTCCCTCTCCACGGCTGTTAGCTAGTGTTCGGTCATTCTACAGGCTGGCTTCTCCCTGCTACTGCTTAAGTACCTAGGTCTCCAAGGCAGGCCTCAGGGTAGAGCAGTGCTCACCTCCTCACACAAGAGAGGGGTCGAGAGAGCAGGCTTCCTCACAGGCCTGTTTCTCGGTCAGAGTAACGTTTAGGTTCCATCGCTCATGCTTTCACACAAACACGCCACAGGTGAAGTGTGCGCTCAGGGAAGGGCGTCCTTTGCGGAGGCTCGGGGCTTCTAGCGTTTGGTTCCTTGGCGTTAGGCGGATGGCAGTTCGGACTAAACGCACGCAGGGCCAGACGGCCTAGCTTCAGGAAAGAGGTGTTGCGTCCAGAGGCGCATTGGGCCCCTGCTTCTCTCTCCCTTGGAATTCCGCTGGGACCCACGCCCCAGCTGGGCACAGAAGCACGGTTGAACAGGTGGCCGCGCCCCGTGGAGAGGGGACGGGAGCTACAGCTGTGCTTGTACCCAGGCTGCTTTCTTCCAAGTCAGGGTGGAGCAGCGAGAGTTCCCGAGGCACGGGGAGCCAAGTAGAGGCAGCAGCTTCGGGGAGCAAGTGCTGAGCCGAGAGGTGCCTTCCGCAACGGCCTGTTTCTTACCTGGCTTTGGCGTATGGAACCCGCTCCCCAGGCTTTCGCGCCCGGACACCGTACCCTGCTTCCTCCCGCCGAGAGGTCGGCGGTAGCTACAGCACGGATTCTCCACACTGTTTCTGCTTCGTGTTCGTCCGCTAGCAAGGAGACTTGCATGCCAAAGCGGGGCCGCAGGCCCGGCTTCACGAACGAAGCGTGGGGCCGTGTTCTGCCTTCTGCCGCCGCCTGAGTCTCACTCCGAAAATGGTTTGGGACTCGCTCGCAGCTCACGGCCGCAGGCACACAGCAGAATGCTTCCACGCTCAGCAACGGCTGTCCCGGCTGGAGCGAAAATGCTCTCCACTGTGGTTCCTGCAGGTCAGCTGGTGGTTTTGCGGTCTGCACTCGCACACGGGGCAACCGTACTGGGCCCAGAAACAGGAGCCGAGCCCAGAGGCGTGTCTTCGTCACCAGCCCCTTGCTCGCTCGGGTGGACTTTAAGGGAGGCCGTTCCCAGAGCTCTCAGCCACAGTACACAGTATACCGCGTCCTCTGAGCCAGTGACCGGCGGGAGCTTAAGGCACGGTATCTGCCCAGATTTCTGCCTTCGAAGGAGGTGCCTGGAAATCAGGGCTCCACGCACCGATGCCGGGGGAGTGCCAGCTTGGTGACACTAGAGCTGGTACGAGAGGGGCCTCTGCGCGAAGCCGGTTCTCTCGCCCTGTAATTCAGGGGAATCTTTTCCTAGGCCCTCACGCAGACACACTGAAAGGGTTGCCAACCTCAGGAACCGTGATGCTGTCTACAGCACGGTCTCTCTCCACGGCTGTTAGCTAGTGTTCGGTCATTCTACAACCTGGCTTCTCCCTGCTACTGCTTACGTACCTAGGTCTCCAAGGCAGGCCTCAGGGTAGAGCAGTGCTCACCTCCTCACACAAGAGAGGGGACGAGAGAGCAGCCTTCCTCACAGGCCTGTTTCTCGGTCAGAGTAACGTTTAGGTTCCATCGCTCATGCTTTCACACAAACACGCCACAGGTGAAGTGTGCGCTCAGGGAAGGGCGTCCTTTGCGGAGGCTCGGGGCTTCTAGCGTTTGGTTCCTTGGCGTTAGGCGGATGGCGGTTCGGACTAAACGCACACAGGGCCAGACGGCCTAGCTTCAGGAAAGAGGTGTTGCGTCCAGAGGCGCATTGGGCCCCTGCTTCTCTCTCCCTTGGAATTCCGCTGGGACCCACGCCCCAGCTGGGCACACAAGCACGGCTGAACAGGTGGCCGCGCCCCGTGGAGAGGGGACGGGAGCTACAGCTGTGCTTGTACCCAGGCTGCTTTCTTCCAAGTCAGGGTGGAGCAGCGAGAGTTCCCGAGCCACGGGGAGCCGAGTAGAGGCAGCAGCTCCGGGGAGCAAGTGCTGAGCCGAGAGGTGCCTTCGGCAAAGGCCTGTTTCTTACCTGACTTTGGCGTATGGAACCCGCTCCCCAGGCTTTCGCGCCCGGACACCGTACCCTGCTTCCTCCCGCCGAGAGGTCGGCGGTAGCTACAGCACGGATTCTCCACACTGTTTCTGCTTCGCGTTCGTCCGCTAGCAAGGAGACTTGCATGCCAAAGCGGGGCCGCAAGCCCGGCTTCACGAACGAAGCGGGGGGCCGGGTTCTGCCTTCTGCCGCCACCTGAGTCTCACTCCGAAAATGGTTTGGGACTCGCTGGCAGCTCAGGGCCGTAGGCACACAGCAGAATGCTTCCACGCTCAGCAACGGCTGTCCCGGCTGGAGCGAAAATGCTCTCCAGTGTGGTACCTGCGAGTCAGCTGGTGGTTTTAAACCTGCTCTCGCACACGGGGAAACCGTACTGGGCCCAGAAACAGGAGCCGAGCCCAGAGGCGTGTCTTCGGCACCGGCCCCTTGCTCGCTCGAGTGGACTTTAAGGGAGGCAGTTCCCAGAGCTCTCAGCCACAGTACACAGTATACCGCGTCCTCTAAGCCAGTGACCGGCGGGAGCTTAAGGCACGGTATCTGCCCAGATTTCTGCCTTCGAAAGAGGTGCCTGGAACTCAGGGCTCCATGCACCGATGCCGGGGGAGTGCCAGCTTCGTGACCCTAGAGCTGGTACGAGAGCTGCCTCTGCGCGATGCAGGTTCTCTCGCCCTGTGATTCAGGGGAACCGTTTCCTAGGCCCTCACGCAGACACACTGAAAGTGTTGCCACCCTCCGGAACCGTGATGCTGTCTACAGCAGGGTCCCTCTCTACGGCTGTTAGCCTGTGTTCGGTCACTCTATAGCCTGGCTTCTACATGCTAGTGCTTAAGTACCTAGGTCTCCAAGGCAGGCCCACAGGGTACAGCAGTGCTCACATCCTCACACAAGAGAGGGGTCGAGAGAGCAGGCTTTCTCACAGGCCTGTTTCTCGGTCAGAGTAACGTTTAGGTTCCATCGCTCATGCTTTCACACAAACACGCCACAGGTGAAGTGTGCGCTCAGGGAAGGGCGTCCTTTGCGGAGGCTCGGGGCTTCTAGCGTTTGGTTCCTTGGCGTTAGGCGGATGGCAGTTCGGACTAAACGCACGCAGGGCCAGACGGCCTAGCTTCAGGAAAGAGGTGTTGCGTCCAGAGGCGCATTGGGCCCCTGCTTCTCTCTCCCTTGGAATTCCGCTGGGACCCACGCCCCAGCTGGGCACACAAGCACGGCTGAACAGGTGGCCGCGCCCCGTGGAGAGGGGACGGGAGCTACAGCTGTGCTTGTACCCAGGCTGCTTTCTTCCAAGTCAGGGTGGAGCAGCGAGAGTTCCCGAGCCACGGGGAGCCGAGTAGAGGCAGCAGCTCCGGGGAGCAAGTGCTGAGCCGAGAGGTGCCTTCCGCAATGGCCTGTTTCTTACCTGGCTTTGGCGTATGGAACCCGCTCCCCAGGCTTTCGCGCCCGGACACCGTACCCTGCTTCCTCCCGCCGAGAGGTCGGCGGTAGCTACAGCACGGATTCTCCACACTGTTTCTGCTTCGCGTTCGTCCCCTAGCAAGGAGACTTGCATGCCAAAGCGGGGCCGCAAGCCCGGCTTCACGAACGAAGCAGGGGGCCGTGTTCTGCCTTCTGCCACCGCCTGAGTCTCACTCCGAAAATGGTTTGGGACTCGCTGGCAGCTCAAGGCCGCAGGCACACAGCAGAATGCCTCCACGCTCAGCAACGGCTGTCCCGGCTGGAGCGAAAACGCTCTCCACTGTGGTTCCTGCGAGTCAGCTGGTGGTTTTGCGGCCTGCACTCGCACACGGGGCAACCGTACTGGGCTCAGAAACAGGAGGCGAGCCCAGAGGCGTGTCTTCGGCACCGGCCCCTTGCTCGCTCGGGTGGACTTTAAGGGAGGCCGTTCCCAGAGCTCTCAGCCACAGTACACAGTATTCCGCGTCCTCTAAGCCAGTGACCGGCGGGAGCTTAAGGCACGGTATCTGCCCAGATTTCTGCCTTCGAAGGAGGTGCCTGGAACTCAGGGCTCCACGCACCCAGGCCGGAGGACTGCCAGCTTTGTGGCTCTAGAGCTGGTGCGAGAGGTGCCTCTGCGCGAAGCCGGTTCTCTCGCCTTGTGATTCAGGGGAGTCGTTTCCTAGGCCCTCACGCAGACACACTGAAAGGGTTGCCAACCTCAGGAACCGTGATGCTGTCTACAGCAGGGTCCCTCTCCACGGCTGTTAGCTAGTGTTCGGTCATTCTACAGGCTGGCTTCTCCCTGCTACTGCTTAAGTACCTAGGTCTCCAAGGCAGGCCTCAGGGTAGAGCAGTGCTCACCTCCTCACACAAGAGAGGGGTCGAGAGAGCAGGCTTCCTCACAGGCCTGTTTCTCGGTCAGAGTAACGTTTAGGTTCCATCGCTCATGCTTTCACACAAACACGCCACATGTCAAGTGTGCGCTCAGGGAAGGGCGTTCTTTGCGGAGGCTCGGGGCTTCTAGCGTTTGGTTCCTTGGCGTTAGGCGGATGGCAGTTCGGACTAAACGCACGCAGGGCCAGACGGCCTAGCTTCAGGAAAGAGGTGTGGCGTCCAGAGGCGCATTGGGCCCCTGCTTCTCTCTCCCTTGGAATTCCGCTGGGACCCACTCCCCAGCTGGGCACACAAGCACGGTTGAACAGGTGGCCGCGCGCCATGGAGAGGGGACGGGAGCTACAGCTGTGCTTGTACCCGGGCTGCTTTCTTCCAAGTCAGGGTGGAGCAGTGAGAGTTCCCGTGCCACGGGGAGCCGAGTAGAGGCAGCAGCTCCGGGGAGCAAGTGCTGAGCCAAGAGGTGCCTTCCGCAAAGGCCTGTGTCTCACCTGGCTTTGGCGTATGGAACCCGCTCCCCAGGCTTTCGCGCCCGGACACCGTACCCTGCTTCCTCCCGCTGAGAGGTCGGCGGTAGCTACAGCACGGATTCTCCACACTGTTTCTGCTTCGCGTTCGTCCGCTAGCAAGGAGACTTGCATGCCAAAGCGGGGCCGCAGGCCCGGCTTCACGAACGAAGCGGGGGGCCGTGTTCTGCCTTCTGCCGCCGCCTGAGTCTCACTCCGAAAATGGTTTGGGACTCGCTGGCAGCTCAGGGCCGCAGGCACACAGCAGAATGCTTCCACGCTCAGCAACGGCTGTCCCGGCTGGAGCGAAAATGCTCTCCACTGTGGTTCCTGCAGGTCAGCTGGTGGTTTTGCGGTCTGCACTCGCACACGGGGCAACCGTACTGGGCCCAGAAACAGGAGCCGAGCCCAGAGGCGTGTCTTCGTCACCAGCCCCTTGCTCGCTCGGGTGGACTTTAAGGGAGGCCGTTCCCAGAGCTCTCAGCCACAGTACACAGTATACCGCGTCCTCTGAGCCAGTGACCGGCGGGAGCTTAAGGCACGGTATCTGCCCAGATTTCTGCCTTCGAAGGAGGTGCCTGGAAATCAGGGCTCCACGCACCGATGCCGGGGGAGTGCCAGCTTGGTGACACTAGAGCTGGTACGAGAGGGGCCTCTGCGCGAAGCCGGTTCTCTCGCCCTGTAATTCAGGGGAATCTTTTCCTAGGCCCTCACGCAGACACACTGAAAGGGTTGCCAACCTCAGGAACCGTGATGCTGTCTACAGCACGGTCTCTCTCCACGGCTGTTAGCTAGTGTTCGGTCATTCTACAACCTGGCTTCTCCCTGCTACTGCTTACGTACCTAGGTCTCCAAGGCAGGCCTCAGGGTAGAGCAGTGCTCACCTCCTCACACAAGAGAGGGGACGAGAGAGCAGCCTTCCTCACAGGCCTGTTTCTCGGTCAGAGTAACGTTTAGGTTCCATCGCTCATGCTTTCACACAAACACGCCACAGGTGAAGTGTGCGCTCAGGGAAGGGCGTCCTTTGCGGAGGCTCGGGGCTTCTAGCGTTTGGTTCCTTGGCGTTAGGCGGATGGCGGTTCGGACTAAACGCACACAGGGCCAGACGGCCTAGCTTCAGGAAAGAGGTGTTGCGTCCAGAGGCGCATTGGGCCCCTGCTTCTCTCTCCCTTGGAATTCCGCTGGGACCCACGCCCCAGCTGGGCACACAAGCACGGCTGAACAGGTGGCCGCGCCCCGTGGAGAGGGGACGGGAGCTACAGCTGTGCTTGTACCCAGGCTGCTTTCTTCCAAGTCAGGGTGGAGCAGCGAGAGTTCCCGAGCCACGGGGAGCCGAGTAGAGGCAGCAGCTCCGGGGAGCAAGTGCTGAGCCGAGAGGTGCCTTCGGCAAAGGCCTGTTTCTTACCTGACTTTGGCGTATGGAACCCGCTCCCCAGGCTTTCGCGCCCGGACACCGTACCCTGCTTCCTCCCGCCGAGAGGTCGGCGGTAGCTACAGCACGGATTCTCCACACTGTTTCTGCTTCGCGTTCGTCCGCTAGCAAGGAGACTTGCATGCCAAAGCGGGGCCGCAAGCCCGGCTTCACGAACGAAGCGGGGGGCCGGGTTCTGCCTTCTGCCGCCACCTGAGTCTCACTCCGAAAATGGTTTGGGACTCGCTGGCAGCTCAGGGCCGCAGGCACACAGCAGAATGCTTCCACGCTCAGCAACGGCTGTCCCGGCTGGAGCGAAAATGCTCTCCAGTGTGGTACCTGCGAGTCAGCTGGTGGTTTTAAACCTGCACTCGCACACGGGGAAACCGTACTGGGCCCAGAAACAGGAGCCGAGCCCAGAGGCGTGTCTTCGGCACCGGCCCCTTGCTCGCTCGAGTGGACTTTAAGGGAGGCAGTTCCCAGAGCTCTCAGCCACAGTACACAGTATACCGCGTCCTCTAAGCCAGTGACCGGCGGGAGCTTAAGGCACGGTATCTGCCCAGATTTCTGCCTTCGAAAGAGGTGCCTGGAACTCAGGGCTCCATGCACCGATGCCGGGGGAGTGCCAGCTTCGTGACCCTAGAGCTGGTACGAGAGCTGCCTCTGCGCGATGCAGGTTCTCTCGCCCTGTGATTCAGGGGAACCGTTTCCTAGGCCCTCACGCAGACACACTGAAAGTGTTGCCACCCTCCGGAACCGTGATGCTGTCTACAGCAGGGTCCCTCTCTACGGCTGTTAGCCTGTGTTCGGTCACTCTATAGCCTGGCTTCTACATGCTAGTGCTTAAGTACCTAGGTCTCCAAGGCAGGCCCACAGGGTACAGCAGTGCTCACATCCTCACACAAGAGAGGGGTCGAGAGAGCAGGCTTCCTCACAGGCCTGTTTCTCGGTCAGAGTAACGTTTAGGTTCCATCGCTCATGCTTTCACACAAACACGCCACAGGTGAAGTGTGCGCTCAGGGAAGGGCGTCCTTTGCGGAGGCTCGGGGCTTCTAGCGTTTGGTTCCTTGGCGTTAGGCGGATGGCAGTTCGGACTAAACGCACGCAGGGCCAGACGGCCTAGCTTCAGGAAAGAGGTGTTGCGTCCAGAGGCGCATTGGGCCCCTGCTTCTCTCTCCCTTGGAATTCCGCTGGGACCCACGCCCCAGCTGGGCACACAAGCACGGCTGAACAGGTGGCCGCGCCCCGTGGAGAGGGGACGGGAGCTACAGCTGTGCTTGTACCCAGGCTGCTTTCTTCCAAGTCAGGGTGGAGCAGCGAGAGTTCCCGAGACACGGGGAGCCGAGTAGAGGCAGCAGCTCCGGGGAGCAAGTGCTGAGCCGAGAGGTGCCTTCCGCAACGGCCTGTTTCTTACCTGGCTTTGGCGTATGGAACCCGCTCCCCAGGCTTTCGCGCCCGGACACCGTACCCTGCTTCCTCCCGCCGAGAGGTCGGCGGTAGCTACAGCACGGATTCTCCACACTGTTTCTGCTTCGCGTTCGTCCCCTAGCAAGGAGACTTGCATGCCAAAGCGGGGCCGCAAGCCCGGCTTCACGAACGAAGCAGGGGGCCGTGTTCTGCCTTCTGCCACCGCCTGAGTCTCACTCCGAAAATGGTTTGGGACTCGCTGGCAGCTCAAGGCCGCAGGCACACAGCAGAATGCCTCCACGCTCAGCAACGGCTGTCCCGGCTGGAGCGAAAACGCTCTCCACTGTGGTTCCTGCGAGTCAGCTGGTGGTTTTGCGGCCTGCACTCGCACACGGGGCAACCGTACTGGGCTCAGAAACAGGAGGCGAGCCCAGAGGCGTGTCTTCGGCACCGGCCCCTTGCTCGCTCGGGTGGACTTTAAGGGAGGCCGTTCCCAGAGCTCTCAGCCACAGTACACAGTATTCCGCGTCCTCTAAGCCAGTGACCGGCGGGAGCTTAAGGCACGGTATCTGCCCAGATTTCTGCCTTCGAAGGAGGTGCCTGGAACTCAGGGCTCCACGCACCCAGGCCGGAGGACTGCCAGCTTTGTGGCTCTAGAGCTGGTGCGAGAGGTGCCTCTGCGCGAAGCCGGTTCTCTCGCCTTGTGATTCAGGGGAGTCGTTTCCTAGGCCCTCACGCAGACACACTGAAAGGGTTGCCAACCTCAGGAACCGTGATGCTGTCTACAGCAGGGTCCCTCTCCACGGCTGTTAGCTAGTGTTCGGTCATTCTACAGGCTGGCTTCTCCCTGCTACTGCTTAAGTACCTAGGTCTCCAAGGCAGGCCTCAGGGTAGAGCAGTGCTCACCTCCTCACACAAGAGAGGGGTCGAGAGAGCAGGCTTCCTCACAGGCCTGTTTCTCGGTCAGAGTAACGTTTAGGTTCCATCGCTCATGCTTTCACACAAACACGCCACAGGTCAAGTGTGCGCTCAGGGAAGGGCGTTCTTTGCGGAGGCTCGGGGCTTCTAGCGTTTGGTTCCTTGGCGTTAGGCGGATGGCAGTTCGGACTAAACGCACGCAGGGCCAGACGGCCTAGCTTCAGGAAAGAGGTGTGGCGTCCAGAGGCGCATTGGGCCCCTGCTTCTCTCTCCCTTGGAATTCCGCTGGGACCCACTCCCCAGCTGGGCACACAAGCACGGTTGAACAGGTGGCCGCGCGCCATGGAGAGGGGACGGGAGCTACAGCTGTGCTTGTACCCGGGCTGCTTTCTTCCAAGTCAGGGTGGAGCAGTGAGAGTTCCCGTGCCACGGGGAGCCGAGTAGAGGCAGCAGCTCCGGGGAGCAAGTGCTGAGCCAAGAGGTGCCTTCCGCAAAGGCCTGTGTCTCACCTGGCTTTGGCGTATGGAACCCGCTCCCCAGGCTTTCGCGCCCGGACACCGTACCCTGCTTCCTCCCGCTGAGAGGTCGGCGGTAGCTACAGCACGGATTCTCCACACTGTTTCTGCTTCGCGTTCGTCCGCTAGCAAGGAGACTTGCATGCCAAAGCGGGGCCGCAGGCCCGGCTTCACGAACGAAGCGGGGGGCCGTGTTCTGCCTTCTGCCGCCGCCTGAGTCTCACTCCGAAAATGGTTTGGGACTCGCTGGCAGCTCAGGGCCGCAGGCACACAGCAGAATGCTTCCGCGCTCAGCAACGGCTGTCCCGGCTGGAGCGAAAATGCTCTCCACTGTGGTTCCTGCGAGTCAGCTGGTGGTTTTGCGGCCTGCACTCGCACACGGGGCAACCGTACTGGGCCCAGAAGCAGGAGCCGAGCCCAGAGGCGTGTCTTCGGCACCGGCCCCTTGCTCGCTGAGGTGGACTTTAAGGGAGGCAGTTCCCAGAGCTCTCAGCCACAGTACACAGTATACCGCGTACTCTAAGCCTTCGAAGGAGGTGCCTGGAACTCAGGGCTCCACGCACCGATGCCGGGGGAGTGCCAGCTTGGTGACACTAGAGCTGGTACGAGAGCTGCCTCTGCGCGATGCCGGTTCTCTCGCCCTGTGATTCAGGGGAACCATTTCCTAGGCCCTCACGCAGACACACTGAAAGTGTTGCCACCCTCCGGAACCGTGATGCTGTCTATAGCAGGGTCCCTCTCTACGGCTGTTAGCCTGTGTTCGGTCACTCTATAGCTTCTACATGCTAGTGCTTAAGTACCTAGGTCTCCAAGGCAGGCCCACAGGGTACAGCAGTGCTCACATCCTCACACAAGAGAGGGGTCGAAAGAGCAGGCTTCCTCACAGGCCTGTTTCTCGGTCAGAGTAACGTTTAGGTTCCATCGCTCATGCTTTCACACAAACACGCCACAGGTGAAGTGTGCGCTCAGGGAAGGGCGTCCTTTGCGGAGGCTCGGGGCTTCTAGCGTTTGGTTCCTTGGCGTTAGGCGGATGGCAGTTCGGACTAAACGCACGCAGGGCCAGACGGCCTAGCTTCAGGAAAGAGGTGTTGCGTCCAGAGGCGCATTGGGCCCCTGCTTCTCTCTCCCTTGGAATTCCGCTGGGACCCACGCCCCAGCTGGGCACAGAAGCACGGTTGAACAGGTGGCCGCGCCCCGTGGAGAGGGGACGGGAGCTACAGCTGTGCTTGTACCCAGGCTGCTTTCTTCCAAGTCAGGGTGGAGCAGCGAGAGTTCCCGAGGCACGGGGAGCCAAGTAGAGGCAGCAGCTTCGGGGAGCAAGTGCTGAGCCGAGAGGTGCCTTCCGCAACGGCCTGTTTCTTACCTGGCTTTGGCGTATGGAACCCGCTCCCCAGGCTTTCGCGCCCGGACACCGTACCCTGCTTCCTCCCGCCGAGAGGTCGGCGGTAGCTACAGCACGGATTCTCCACACTGTTTCTGCTTCGCGTTCGTCCGCTAGCAAGGAGACTTGCATGCCAAAGCGGGGCCGCAGGCCCGGCTTCACGAACGAAGCGTGGGGCCGTGTTCTGCCTCCTGCCGCCGCCTGAGTCTCACTCCGAAAATGGTTTGGGACTCGCTCGCAGCTCACGGCCGCAGGCACACAGCAGAATGCTTCCACGCTCAGCAACGGCTGTCCCGGCTGGAGCGAAAATGCTCTCCACTGTGGTTCCTGCAGGTCAGCTGGTGGTTTTGCGGTCTGCACTCGCACACGGGGCAACCGTACTGGGCCCAGAAACAGGAGCCGAGCCCAGAGGCGTGTCTTCGTCACCAGCCCCTTGCTCGCTCGGGTGGACTTTAAGGGAGGCCGTTCCCAGAGCTCTCAGCCACAGTACACAGTATACCGCGTCCTCTGAGCCAGTGACCGGCGGGAGCTTAAGGCACGGTATCTGCCCAGATTTCTGCCTTCGAAGGAGGTGCCTGGAAATCAGGGCTCCACGCACCGATGCCGGGGGAGTGCCAGCTTGGTGACACTAGAGCTGGTACGAGAGGGGCCTCTGCGCGAAGCCGGTTCTCTCGCCCTGTAATTCAGGGGAATCTTTTCCTAGGCCCTCAGGCAGACACACTGAAAGGGTTGCCAACCTCAGGAACCGTGATGCTGTCTACAGCACGGTCTCTCTCCACGGCTGTTAGCTAGTGTTCGGTCATTCTACAACCTGGCTTCTCCCTGCTACTGCTTACGTACCTAGGTCTCCAAGGCAGGCCTCAGGGTAGAGCAGTGCTCACCTCCTCACACAAGAGAGGGGACGAGAGAGCAGCCTTCCTCACAGGCCTGTTTCTCGGTCAGAGTAACGTTTAGGTTCCATCGCTCATGCTTTCACACAAACACGCCACAGGTGAAGTGTGCGCTCAGGGAAGGGCGTCCTTTGCGGAGGCTCGGGGCTTCTAGCGTTTGGTTCCTTGGCGTTAGGCGGATGGCGGTTCGGACTAAACGCACACAGGGCCAGACGGCCTAGCTTCAGGAAAGAGGTGTTGCGTCCAGAGGCGCATTGGGCCCCTGCTTCTCTCTCCCTTGGAATTCCGCTGGGACCCACGCCCCAGCTGGGCACACAAGCACGGCTGAACAGGTGGCCGCGCCCCGTGGAGAGGGGACGGGAGCTACAGCTGTGCTTGTACCCAGGCTGCTTTCTTCCAAGTCAGGGTGGAGCAGCGAGAGTTCCCGAGCCACGGGGAGCCGAGTAGAGGCAGCAGCTCCGGGGAGCAAGTGCTGAGCCGAGAGGTGCCTTCCGCAAAGGCCTGTTTCTTACCTGGCTTTGGCGTATGGAACCCGCTCCCCAGGCTTTCGCGCCCGGACACCGTACCCTGCTTCCTCCCGCCGAGAGGTCGGCGGTAGCTACAGCACGGATTCTCCACACTGTTTCTGCTTCGCGTTCGTCCGCTAGCAAGGAGACTTGCATGCCAAAGCGGGGCCGCAAGCCCGGCTTCACGAACGAAGCGGGGGGCCGGGTTCTGCCTTCTGCCGCCGCCTGAGTCTCACTCCGAAAATGGTTTGGGACTCGCTGGCAGCTCAGGGCCGCAGGCACACAGCAGAATGCTTCCACGCTCAGCAACGGCTGTCCCGGCTGGAGCGAAAATGCTCTCCAGTGTGGTACCTGCGAGTCAGCTGGTGGTTTTAAACCTGCACTCGCACACGGGGAAACCGTACTGGGCCCAGAAACAGGAGCCGAGCCCAGAGGCGTGTCTTCGGCACCGGCCCCTTGCTCGCTCGAGTGGACTTTAAGGGAGGCAGTTCCCAGAGCTCTCAGCCACAGTACACAGTATACCGCGTCCTCTAAGCCAGTGACCGGCGGGAGCTTAAGGCACGGTATCTGCCCAGATTTCTGCCTTCGAAAGAGGTGCCTGGAACTCAGGGCTCCATGCACCGATGCCGGGGGAGTGCCAGCTTCGTGACCCTAGAGCTGGTACGAGAGCTGCCTCTGCGCGATGCAGGTTCTCTCGCCCTGTGATTCAGGGGAACCGTTTCCTAGGCCCTCACGCAGACACACTGAAAGTGTTGCCACCCTCCGGAACCGTGATGCTGTCTACAGCAGGGTCCCTCTCTACGGCTGTTAGCCTGTGTTCGGTCACTCTATAGCCTGGCTTCTACATGCTAGTGCTTAAGTACCTAGGTCTCCAAGGCAGGCCCACAGGGTACAGCAGTGCTCACATCCTCACACAAGAGAGGGGTCGAGAGAGCAAGCTTCCTCACAGGTCTGTTTCTCGGTCAGAGTAACGTTTAGGTTCCATCGCTCATGCTTTCACACAAACACGCCACAGGTCAAGTGTGCGCTCAGGGAAGGGCGTCCTTTGCGGAGGCTCGGGGCTTCTAGCGTTTGGTTCCTTGGCGTTAGGCGGATGGCAGTTCGGACTAAACGCACGCAGGGCCAGACGGCCTAGCTTCAGGAAAGAGGCGTTGCGTCCAGAGGCGCATTGGGCCCCTGCTTCTCTCTCCCTTGGAATTCCGCTGGGACCCACGCCCCAGCTGGGCACACAAGCACGGCTGAACAGGTGGCCGCGCCCCGTGGAGAGGGGACGGGAGCTACAGCTGTGCTTGTACCCAGGCTGCTTTCTTCCAAGTCAGGGTGGAGCAGCGAGAGTTCCCGAGCCACGGGGAGCCGAGTAGAGGCAGCAGCTCCGGGGAGCAAGTGCTGAGCCGAGAGGTGCCTTCGGCAAAGGCCTGTTTCTTACCTGACTTTGGCGTATGGAACCCGCTCCCCAGGCTTTCGCGCCCGGACACCGTACCCTGCTTCCTCCCGCCGAGAGGTCGGCGGTAGCTACAGCACGGATTCTCCACACTGTTTCTGCTTCGCGTTCGTCCGCTAGCAAGGAGACTTGCATGCCAAAGCGGGGCCGCAAGCCCGGCTTCACGAACGAAGCGGGGGGCCGGGTTCTGCCTTCTGCCGCCACCTGAGTCTCACTCCGAAAATGGTTTGGGACTCGCTGGCAGCTCAGGGCCGCAGGCACACAGCAGAATGCTTCCACGCTCAGCAACGGCTGTCCCGGCTGGAGCGAAAATGCTCTCCAGTGTGGTACCTGCGAGTCAGCTGGTGGTTTTAAACCTGCACTCGCACACGGGGAAACCGTACTGGGCCCAGAAACAGGAGCCGAGCCCAGAGGCGTGTCTTCGGCACCGGCCCCTTGCTCGCTCGAGTGGACTTTAAGGGAGGCAGTTCCCAGAGCTCTCAGCCACAGTACACAGTATACCGCGTCCTCTAAGCCAGTGACCGGCGGGAGCTTAAGGCACGGTATCTGCCCAGATTTCTGCCTTCGAAAGAGGTGCCTGGAACTCAGGGCTCCATGCACCGATGCCGGGGGAGTGCCAGCTTCGTGACCCTAGAGCTGGTACGAGAGCTGCCTCTGCGCGATGCAGGTTCTCTCGCCCTGTGATTCAGGGGAACCGTTTCCTAGGCCCTCACGCAGACACACTGAAAGTGTTGCCACCCTCCGGAACCGTGATGCTGTCTACAGCAGGGTCCCTCTCTACGGCTGTTAGCCTGTGTTCGGTCACTCTATAGCCTGGCTTCTACATGCTAGTGCTTAAGTACCTAGGTCTCCAAGGCAGGCCCACAGGGTACAGCAGTGCTCACATCCTCACACAAGAGAGGGGTCGAGAGAGCAGGCTTCCTCACAGGCCTGTTTCTCGGTCAGAGTAACGTTTAGGTTCCATCGCTCATGCTTTCACACAAACACGCCACAGGTGAAGTGTGCGCTCAGGGAAGGGCGTCCTTTGCGGAGGCTCGGGGCTTCTAGCGTTTGGTTCCTTGGCGTTAGGCGGATGGCAGTTCGGACTAAACGCACGCAGGGCCAGACGGCCTAGCTTCAGGAAAGAGGTGTTGCGTCCAGAGGCGCATTGGGCCCCTGCTTCTCTCTCCCTTGGAATTCCGCTGGGACCCACGCCCCAGCTGGGCACACAAGCACGGCTGAACAGGTGGCCGCGCCCCGTGGAGAGGGGACGGGAGCTACAGCTGTGCTTGTACCCAGGCTGCTTTCTTCCAAGTCAGGGTGGAGCAGCGAGAGTTCCCGAGCCACGGGGAGCCGAGTAGAGGCAGCAGCTCCGGGGAGCAAGTGCTGAGCCGAGAGGTGCCTTCCGCAATGGCCTGTTTCTTACCTGGCTTTGGCGTATGGAACCCGCTCCCCAGGCTTTCGCGCCCGGACACCGTACCCTGCTTCCTCCCGCCGAGAGGTCGGCGGTAGCTACAGCACGGATTCTCCACACTGTTTCTGCTTCGCGTTCGTCCCCTAGCAAGGAGACTTGCATGCCAAAGCGGGGCCGCAAGCCCGGCTTCACGAACGAAGCAGGGGGCCGTGTTCTGCCTTCTGCCACCGCCTGAGTCTCACTCCGAAAATGGTTTGGGACTCGCTGGCAGCTCAAGGCCGCAGGCACACAGCAGAATGCCTCCACGCTCAGCAACGGCTGTCCCGGCTGGAGCGAAAATGCTCTCCACTGTGGTTCCTGCGAGTCAGCTGGTGGTTTTGCGGCCTGCACTCGCACACGGGGCAACCGTACTGGGCTCAGAAACAGGAGGCGAGCCCAGGGGCGTGTCTTCGGCACCGGCCCCTTGCTCGCTCGGGTGGACTTTAAGGGAGGCCGTTCCCAGAGCTCTCAGCCACAGTACATAGTATTCCGCGTCCTCTAAGCCAGTGACCGGCGGGAGCTTAAGGCACGGTATCTGCCCAGACTTCTGCCTTCGAAGGAGGTGCCTGGAACTCAGGGCTCCACGCACCCAGGCCGGAGGACTGCCAGCTTTGTGGCCCTAGAGCTGGTGCGAGAGGTGCCTCTGCGCGAAGCCGGTTCTCTCGCCTTGTGATTCAGGGGAGTCGTTTCCTAGGCCCTCACGCAGACACACTGAAAGTGTTGCCAACCTCAGGAACCGTGATGCTGTCTACAGCAGGGTCCCTCTCCACGGCTGTTAGCTAGTGTTCGGTCATTCTACAGGCTGGCTTCTCCCTGCTACTGCTTAAGTACCTAGGTCTCCAAGGCAGGCCTCAGGGTAGAGCAGTGCTCACCTCCTCACACAAGAGAGGGGTCGAGAGAGTAGGCTTCCTCACAGGCCTGTTTCTCGGTCAGAGTAACGTTTAGGTTCCATCGCTCATGCTTTCACACAAACACGCCACAGGTGAAGTGTGCGCTCAGGGAAGGGCGTCCTTTGCGGAGGCTCGGGGCTTCTAGCGTTTGGTTCCTTGGCGTTAGGCGGATGGCAGTTCGGACTAAACGCACGCAGGGCCAGACGGCCTAGCTTCAGGAAAGAGGTGTTGCGTCCAGAGGCGCATTGGGCCCCTGCTTCTCTCTCCCTTGGAATTCCGCTGGGACCCACGCCCCAGCTGGGCACACAAGCACGGCTGAAGAGGTGGCCGCGCCCCGTGGAGAGGGGACGGGAGCTACAGCTGTGCTTGTACCCAGGCTGCTTTCTTCCAAGTCAGGGTGGAGCAGCGAGAGTTCCCGAGCCACGGGGAGCCGAGTAGAGGCAGCAGCTCCGGGGAGCAAGTGCTGAGCCGAGAGGTGCCTTCCGCAAAGGCCTGTTTCTTACCTGGCTTTGGCGTATGGAACCCGCTCCCCAGGCTTTCGCGCCCGGACACCGTACCCTGCTTCCTCCCGCCGAGAGGTCGGCGGTAGCTACAGCACGGATTCTCCACACTGTTTCTGCTTCGCGTTAGTCCGCTAGCAAGGAGACTTGCATGCCAAAGCGGGGCCGCAAGCCCGGCTTCACGAACGAAGCGGGGGGCCGGGTTCTGCCTTCTGCCGCCGCCTGAGTCTCACTCCGAAAATGGTTTGGGACTCGCTGGCAGCTCAGGGCCGCAGGCACACAGCAGAATGCTTCCACGCTCAGCAACGGCTGTCCCGGCTGGAGCGAAAATGCTCTCCAGTGTGGTACCTGCGAGTCAGCTGGTGGTTTTAAACCTGCACTCGCACACGGGGAAACCGTCCTGGGCCCAGAAACAGGAGCCGAGCCCAGAGGCGTGTCTTCGGCACAGGCCCCTTGCTCGCTCGGGTGGACTTTAAGGGAGGCAGTTCCCAGAGCTCTCAGCCACAGTACACAGTATACCGCGTCCTCTAAGCCAGTGACCGGCGGAAGCTTAAGGCACGGTATCTGCCCAGATTTCTGCCTTCGAAAGAGGTGCCTGGAACTCAGGGCTCCATGCACCGATGCCGGGGGAGTGCCAGCTTCGTGACCCTAGAGCTGGTACGAGAGCTGCCTCTGCGCGATGCAGGTTCTCTCGCCCTGTGATTCAGGGGAACCGTTTCCTAGGCCCTCACGCAGACACACTGAAAGTGTTGCCACCCTCCGGAACCGTGATGCTGTCTACAGCAGGGTCCCTCTATACGGCTGTTAGCCTGTGTTCGGTCACTCTATAGCCTGGCTTCTACATGCTAGTGCTTAAGTACCTAGGTCTCCAAGGCAGGCCCACAGGGTACAGCAGTGCTCACATCCTCACACAAGAGAGGGGTCGAGAGAGCAGGCTTCCTCACAGGCCTGTTTCTCGGTCAGAGTAACGTTTAGGTTCCATCGCTCATGCTTTCACACAAACACGCCACAGGTGAAGTGTGCGCTCAGGGAAGGGCGTCCTTTGCGGAGGCTCAGGGCTTCTAGCGTTTGGTTCCTTGGCGTTAGGCAGATGGCAGTTCGGACTAAACGCACGCAGGGCCAGACGGCCTAGCTTCAGGAAAGAGGTGTGGCGTCCAGAGGCGCATTGGGCCCCTGCTTCTCTCTCCCTTGGAATTCCGCTGGGACCCACTCCCCAGCTGGGCACACAAGCACGGTCGGAGTACTGGCAGCGCCCCGTGGAGAGTGGAAGGGATTTTAAGCTGTGTTTCTTTCTAGGCTTCTTTCTTTCATGTCAGGTTTGAGAACCAAGGGTTTCAAAGCAATGGGGAGCAGTGTAGTTTTAGCACCTCCAGATAGCAAGTGTTGAGCTGAAAGTTTCCTTCTGCACCGGCTTGTTTCACCCTCGCTTTGGAGTCTGGAACCCGTTCCCCAGGCCCTCACCGTCGGTACACCTTACACTGTTTCCTCCCTCAGAGGGTCGGCGGTACCTAAAGCAAGGTTTCTCTACACTCTTGTTGCTTCGAGTTAGTATGCTATCAATTAGACTTGCATGTCAATGTGGAGACACAGGGCTGGCTTCCTGAAACCAGTGGGGAGTCTTGTTCTGCCTTCTGCCGTGGCCTTAGTCTCACTCAGTAAATGGGTTTGGACTCGCTGGCAGGGATCGCCCTCATGCACACAGCAGAATGCTTCCACCCTCAGGTACGGCTATTCGGGCTGAATCATGGATTCTCTACGGTGTGGTTCCTTCGAATTAGGTCGTTGGCTTTCGGTCTGCGTTCACTCACGGGGAACCGTAGTAGGCCCAGAAACAAGAGCTGAGCCAATATGTGTGTCTTCGGCACCGGCCTTTTCTCCCTCTTGTATACATAGGTAGGCCGTTCCCAGTGCTCTCAGCCACAGTACACATTCTACCGCGTCCTCCCAACCAATGACCGGCGGGAGCTATAGCATGGTTTCTCTCCACAGTGTGGTGCCTTCGAGGGAGGTGGCAGGAACTCAGGCCTCCACGCATCCATGCCGGAGGAGTGCTAGCTTTGTGACACTAGAGCTGGTGCGAGAGGTGGCTCTTCACGAAGACGTTTCTCTCACCCTGTGATTTAGGGGAATCGTTTCCCAGGTTCTCACGGAGACGCACTGAAAGTGTTGCCACCCTCTGGAACCGTGATGCTGTCTACAACAGTGTCCCTCTCCACTCCTTTTTCTTCGTATTAGTATGCGAGCAATTAGACTTGCATGCCAAAGTTGGACCGTAGTACTGGCTTCATGAAACAAGTGGGGAGTCATGTTTGCCTTCTGCCCCACCTTGGGTCTCACTACGAATATGGTTTAGGAAGTCCTTGCAGCGCTCTCATGCATGCTCACGCCCAAATTCTCCCACTCCCAGGAAAGCCTATTCGAAACGGAAGAACGGTTCTGTACAAGTGTTTTCTTTTCGAGTGAGGTCGCTACCTTTACACCTGCATGCACACACGGGGCCACGTGACTAGCCTCATGAAACAAGAGGGGAGTGAGAGCTGCACACCCGATATGATACCAGAGCCCCAGCAAGCATTCGTTCCTGATAAGTTCTGAAGTGAATTCCCGAAAGCACCATTGATTTTGGAGAAATGGCCCGTGCCAAACTCATCATGAAGAAACAGAGGAAAACCTGCCATTTGTCACACCCTGTGGCTCCTGGACAGAGGGCTTCCAGCGAAACACTGAAACGACGGCAACACTGTGACCAACGGCAGAGACACCATCCAGGAAGTCCAAGATTCATCTTAAAGCTGTCCTGAGAGCTGGTCTCCACCGTGACATGGGATCAATGCCTATCATCTTCAGGTTTCCCACCTGAAGGCTTCGCATGGCTCTGGCCCTATCTAGATTTGAGGCTACGTCTCATGGGAAACCGGATTGGGAACTCAAGTGTGGGGCAGGGCGATTCAGCCAAGAGGAGGGAACAAATAGGTGCAAGGTGCAAGCCCCAGGAGGGGGTTGCTCTCGAGACGAGGTTTCTGGAGACAACGTGACGTCATCCCCACAACGTGCCCAGACCCTGAACCGACCCCTAAATCTGAATGCCACTCTAACTCCTTAACTCCACCCTAGGACAGGACACCGCATTGATATCACGTTTACCCGGACTTCCCTGCAGAACCTAACCCTGACCCTAGCCCGGGCAGTGGCCACGACAGTCACCCAATGTCCCTTCAGAGTGTACAATGGACTGGGGAGACCTAGCCATTGCTAGACTCATCAGAAAGGAACACTGAGGGAAGACATGCCATTAGGAACCCTGGCTGCTGCTGGAACGCCAGGATTCTAACTAAACTCCGAGTCCTCAGCAATACTACGAACACCCCATAGACCTCATCCCGGGAGGGGGAGACTCTACCCAATGTTTGTTTACCCTCCACAGCTCCTCTAGATCGGGTCTCCACCATGACATCGTATAGGTGCTGCCAAACGTAATTCTCTCCCCCAACCCTAGACATGGCTCAGGCCCTACCTCCCCTCAAATGCGAGGATATACGAGAAAGGGAATTTGATAAGCTTGGTGAAAGACGGCATCGCATAGAGCAGCGAACACAAATAGTCCACGCTCAACCACGAGGGCGGTGCATGACACCATGATGTTAGGCAGAAATTGATGACAGCCGCATGTTGTCCCTATGGCCTGAAACCAGACGTAATCCCTGAGCTTAACCGTTGTGCTACCCATCCGACCGACCAGCCGGACGTGACGGCGTGCTACAATCAAATTGGCCCAGACTCTGAGCCGGGACACAACCCTATCCCGAGTCATGGTTGTGTCACCGACTACGGCCAATATCTTTTTGAGTGCACAGCGTCTTTGGGAGACCTAGCCCTTGTCCATCTTTTCAGGAAGGAACACAGAGGAAACAGGGCCACCTGCAACCCCTGGGTTTTGCTGGAGCGCAAGCTTCTATGAAAAATCAAGACCTCTCGAACGGAAGCCACACTGGAAGGTGGAGCCTCACACTTGTGCTAGCCCTCAGCTCAGGCGTCAGGTTACTGCCCTGCAAGATATTTGACCCCTACCGACTTCCAACCTCGACTTAACGGGACCCTGACGATGCCCGGACCCTACTTTGGAATGCACAGCTGGTTTTGGAGACCTGGAGAGGGCCTGATTTCTTGCGAAGGAATAGAGAGGGTAAAAGGTGCCCCCTGTTACCCCAGGTTGTTGCTGGACTCCAGGATTCCAGCGACACACTAAAAAGTCAGCAACACTAGGAGCACACACGCCCCCCCTCCCCACCCAAGACGCTGACCCAGAAGTCGGACACCCATACTGATACTAAGCCTCAACTCAGCCTCTAGAACAGGTCTCCACTGGGACATCGAATAGCCGCTGAACCGTCTTCCGCCTTCTCACCCTAACCCTAGACATGACTCTTGTCTAATCTAGGCCCAAAGCGAAGTCACGCAAGAGAGCGGATTTGGTACTCTACTCTAGTGCTGTAAGAGATGGACGAAAGTTCCAGGGAAATAAAGTGTGCCACGGGGAGGGGGGAGGGGCGGAGCAAGATGGCGGAGGAGTAGGAGACCTGGATTTCGTCTGGTCTCAGGAATTCAGCTGAATGGGGATCAAATCATTCTGAAAACGTACGAACTCAACAGGAGATCAAAGAAAAGAATAGCAACAACTCTCTGAACAGAAAAGCGACCACTTTCTGGAAGGTAGGACGTGCGGAAAAGTGAATCTGAGGCGATATTCGGGAGGATAGACGGCGGGGGAGAGGGCCTCCATCGGCCCCTTCTGGCAAGTGATAGAGCCGCAGAGCACAATATCGGAACATTTAAGAAGTCGGCTCCACTGAGGTATGTCGCTCCAGTGGCTAAGCGGGGGGTGGAACCTTCGCGGGACTGTGTGGTCTCAGGACCCTCAGGGTCACAGAAAGACCAGGGGTGACTGAGTGCAGCGGAGCTTCCGGGTATCGGAGTGGGGAAGCCGGCAGCAGAGACAGAGCCGAGGCGCGGGCTCTCAGCTCGGGGTTGCCATAAACTGTGATCCGCGGCCCAGTCGGGCCACTGCTCCTCCAGCAGGGACCCAACAAGCAGCAGAGCTGGGGAGACTCCCCTTCCTCCCCCGGGAGGAGCGGTGCGGGAACACACCGCAGGGATCTGCTGGGTTTGGGGACTCCACACGGGGTCGAGTGCCAGAGATAGAAACGCTCGGTCACAGGCTGGGTGAGTACGGAGTGCGGCTGGAGACCTGGTCACTCCGACTGACTGCTTTTCTCTGGGGGCGCAATGAGGAGCAGGGCCCCGAGTTCTCAGCTCCTCCGGGGGGAGATTGGGAGGCCACCATTTTCAGTCTGGTCCTCCAAAGCTGTACCGAGAGCTTGCAGGGAACAAAAGCTCCTGTGAGCAAACCTGAGCAGCTTGCTTAGCCTGGACCAACGAGGGCGAGGCAATTCCGCCTCCAGCAAAGACATTTGGAAACCACGGCAACAGGCCCCTCCCCCAGAAGATCAGCACGAACAGCCAGCCAAGACCAAGTTTACCGATCAAGGAGAAAGGGAGAACTCCAGCGCTAGGGGAATACTGCACATAGAATTCATGGTTTTTTACCATGATTCATTAGTTTTTCAATGTTAATTTCTTTAACTTTTTTTTGAATTTTTCTTTTTCCCTTTTCAACCAACATCTTATCAATCCCTTTTTTTAAAAAAACATTTTTTATTTTTCATTTTTAGAGTCATATTTTATCCCTTCATAGTAGTTACCCTTATTTTTGGCGTATATATATAAGTTGTTCTCGCTTTAAAAACTTGAGATACAGTTTCTTCTAACAGATCAAGATATACCCTAAATCACTAGTGTATGGCTTTGTTCTAGTCTCCTGCCTGATCACATTCTCTCCCTTTTTTTTTTAAATCTTCTTTCTTTTTTCAAACAACTTATCAATTTCTTTTATAATATCTTTTATAATTTTCATCTTTACAGTCATATTCCATCCCTTCATTGTATCAACCCTTATTTTGTACATATATAAGTTTTTCTTCCTTTATAATTTTAGGAGGCACTTTCTTCTAAAAGACCAAAATACGCCCCAAATCTAGTGTGTGGCACTGATCTATGCACTAGCCTGATCGTATTTGATCATATTCTGGTTTTTTTTTTTGTTTTATGCTGTTTTTGTTTATCTTTTTCTTTTCTTTTTTATCTTCTTTTTTCTTTCTTTCCCTTTCTTTTCCTATGGTTTCAGGTCTTTTCTGATTTATATAGAGTATATTTGCTGGGGACGTTGTTAATCCGTTAGCATTTTGTTCTCTCATTCATCCATTCTCCTCTGGACAAAATGACAAGACGAAAGAAATTACCCCAGCGAAAAGAACAAGAGGTAGTACTGTCTGCCAGGGACCTACTCAATAAGAAAATTAGTACGATGTCAAACCTAGAGTTCAGAATCATGACTTTAAAGATCCTAGCTGGGCTTGAGAAAAGCGTGGAAATTATTAGAGAAACCCTTTCTGGAGAAATAAAAGAACTAAAATCTAACCAAGTCGAAATCAAAAAGGCTATTAATGAGGTGCAATCAAAAATGGGGCACTAACTGCTAGGGTAAATGAGGCAGAAGAGAGATTCAGCGGTATAGAAGACCAAATGATGGAAAATAAAGAGGCTGAGAAAAAGAGATAAACAACTACAGGTTCACGAGGGCAGAAATCGAGAGATAAGCGATACGATAAGATGAAACATCATTAGAATAATTGGGAACCCAGAAGAAGAATGAGGAGAGAGAGGGGCAAAAGGTATATTGGAGCAATTTATAGCAGAGAACTTCCCTAATGTGGGGAAGGAAACAGGCATCAAAATCCAGGAGGCACAGAGAACCCCTCTCAAAATCAATAAAAATAGGTCAACACCCCGACATCTAAGAGTAAAACTTACGAGTCTCAGAGACAAAGAGAAAACCCTGAAAGCAGCTCGGGAGAGGAGATATGTAACCTACAATGGTAGAAACGTTAGATTGGCAACAGACCTATCCACAGAGACCTGGCAGACCAGAAAGGACTGGCATGATATCTTCAGAGCACTAAACGAGAAAAATATGCAGCCAAGAATACTATATCCAGCTAGGCTGTCACTGAAAATAGAAGGAGAAGTAAAAAGCTTCCAGGACAAACAAAAACTAAAGGAATTTGCAAACACAAAACCAGCCCTAAAAGAAATTTTGAAAAGGGTCCTCGAAGCAAAGAGAGAGCCTAAAAGCAGCATAGATCAGAAGGGAACACAGACAATATACAGTCACAGTCACCTTACAGGCAATACAGTGGCACTAAATTCCTATCTTTCAATAGTTACCCTGAAAGTAAATGGGCTAAATGCCCCAATCAAAAGACACAGGCTATCAGATTGGATTAAAAAAACAAGACCCATCAATATGCTGTCTGCAAGAGACTCATTTTAGACCCAAAGACACCCCCAGATTCAAAGTGAGGGGGTGGAAAATCATTTACCATGCTAATGGACACCAAAAGAAAGCTGGGGTGGCAATTCTTATATCAGACAAATTAGATTTTAAAACAAAGACTGTAATAAGAGATGAAGAAGGACACTATATCCCACTTAAAGGGTCTATCCAACAAGAAGATCTAACAATTGTAAATATCTATGTCCCTAACATGGGAGCAGCCAATTATATAAGGCAATTAAAAACAAAAGCAAAGAAACATACTGGCAACAATACAATAATAGTAGGGGACTTTAACACCCCCCTGACTGAAGTGGACAGATCATCTAAGCAAAAGATCAACAAGGAAATAAAGACTTTAAATGAAACACTGGACCAAATGGACTTCACAGATATATTCAGAACATTCCATCCCAAAGCAACGGAATACACATTCTTCTCTAGTGCCCATGGAACATTCTCCAGAATTGATCACATCCTAGGTCACAAATCAGGTCTCAACTGGTACCAAAAGACTGGAATTATTCCCTGCATATTTTCAGACCACAATGCTTTGAAACTAGAACTCAGTCACAAGAGGAAAGTCGGAAAGAACTCAAATACATGGAGGCTAAAGAGCCTCCTACTAAAGAATGAATGGGTCAACCAGGAATTAAAGGAGAATTAAAAAAATTCATGGAAACCAATGAAAATGAAAACACAGCTGTTCAAAATCTTTGGGATGCAACAAAGGCAGTCCTCAAGGAAAGTATAGAGCAATACAAGCCTTTCTCAAGAAACAAGAAAGGTCTCAAATACACAACCTAACCCTACACCTAAAGGACCTAGAGAAAAAACAGCAAATAAAGCCTAAACCCCGCAGAAGAAGAGAAATAACAAAGATCAGAGCAGAAATCAATGAAATAGAAACCAAACGAACAGTAGAACACATCAACGAAACTAGGAGCTGGTTCTTTGAAAGAATTAACAAGATTGATAAACCGCTGGCCAGACTGATCAAAAAGAAAAGAGAAATGACCCAAATCAACAAAATCATGAATGAAAGAGGAGAGATCACAAGCAACACCAAAGAAATACAAACAATTAAAAGAACATATTATGAGCAACTCTATGTCAGCAAATTAGATAATCTGGAAGAAATGGGTGCATTCCTAGAGATGTATCAACTACCAAAACTGAAACAGGAAGAAATAGAAAACCTGAACAGACCTATACCCACTAAGGAAATTGAAGCAGTCATCAAAAATCTCCCAACAAACAAAAGCCCAGGGCCAGATGGCTTCTCAGGGGAATTCTATCAAACATTTAAAGAAGAATTAATTCCTATTCTCCTGAAACTGTTCGAAAAAATAGAAACGGAAGGAAAACTTCCAAACTCATTTTATGAGGCCAGCATTACTTTGATCCCCAAACCAGACAAAGACCCCATCCCAAAGGAGAAGTACAGACCAATATCCTTGATGAACATGGATGCAAAAATTCTCACCAAAATACTAGCCAATAGGATCCAACAGTACATTAAAAGGATTATTCACCACGATCAAGTGGGATTTATCCCTGGGCTGCAAGGTTGGTTCAACATCCGCAAATCAATCAACGTGACACAATACATTAACAAAAGAAAGAACAAGACTCATACGATCCTCTCAATAGATGCAGAAAAAGCATTTGACAAAGTACAGCATCCTTTCTCGGTCAAAACTCTTCAGAGTATAGGGATAGAGGGAACATACCTCAATATCATAAAAGCGATCTAGGAAAAACCTACAGCAAATATCATTCTCAAGCTTTTCCCCTAAGGTCAGGAACACGGCAGGGATGTCCACTATCACCACTGCTATTCAACATAGTATTAGAAGTCCTAGCCACAGCAATCAGACCACAAAAAGAAATCCAAGGCATCCAAATCGGCAAAGAAGAAGTCAAACTCTCACTCTTTGCAGATGATATGATACTGTATATGGAAAACCCAAAAGACTCCACCCCAAAACTGCTAGAACTCATACAGGAATTCAGTCAAGTAGCAGGCTATAAAATCAATGCACAGAAATCAGTGGCATTCCTATACACCAACAACGAGACAGAAGAGAGACAAATCAAGGAGTCGATCCCATTTACAATTGCACCCAAAACCATAATATACCTAGGAATAAATTTAACCAAAGAGGCAAAGGATCTGTACTCAGAAAACTCTAAAATACTCATGAAAGAAATTGAAGAAGACACAAAGAAATGGAAAAACGTTCCATGCTCATGGATTAGGGAGAACCAACATTGCGAAGATGTCAATGCTACCTAGAGCAATCTACACATTCAGTGCAATCCCCATCAAAATACCATCACTTTTTTCAAGGAAATGGAACAAATAGTCCTAAAATTTGTATGGAACCAGAAGAGACCCTGAATAGCCAGAGGAATATTGAAAAAGAAAAGCAAAGCTTGTGGCATCACAATTCCAGACTTCCAATTCTATTACAAAGCTGTCATCGTGAAGACGGTATGGTACTGGCACAAAAACAGACACATAGATCAATGGAACAGAATCGAGAGCCCAGAAATGGACCCTCAACTCTATGGTCAACTTATCTTTGACAAAGTAGGAAAGAATGTCCAATGGAAAAAAGACAGTCTCTTCAACAAATAGTGTTGGGAAAATCGGACAGCCACATGCAGAAGAATGAAACTGGACCATTTGCTTACACCACACACAAAAATAGACTCCAAATGGTTGAAAGACCTAAACGTGAGACAGGAGTCCATCAACATCCTAAAGGAGAACACAGGTAGCAACCTCTTCGACCTCAGCCGCAGCAACTTCTTCCTAGAAACATCGCCAAAGGCAAGGGAAGCAGGGGCAAAAATGACCTATTGGGATTTCATCAAGATGAAAAGCTTTTGCACAGCCAAAGAAACAGTCTGCAAAACCAAAAGACAGCCGACAGAATGGGAGAAAATATTTGCAAATGACATATCAGATAAAGCGCTAGTATCCAAAATCTATAAAGAACTTATCCAACTCCACACCCAAAGAACACATAATCCAATCAAGAAATGGGTAGAAGACATGAACAGACATTTTTCTAAAGAAGACATCCAAATGGCCAACAGACACATGGAAAAGTGCTCATCATCGCTCGGCATCAGGGAAATCCAAATCAAAACCTCCATGAGATACCACCTCACACCAGTCAGAATGGCTAGAATTAACAAGTCAGGAAACGACAGATGTTGGCGGGGATGCGGAGAAAGGGGAACCCTCCTACACTCTTGGTGGGAATGCAAGCTGGTGCAACTACTCTGGAAAACAGTACGGAGGTTCCTCAAACAGTTGAAAATAGAGCTACCGTATGATCCAGCAATTGCACTACTGGGTATTTACCCCAAAGATACAAATGTAGGGACCCGAAGGGGTACGTGCACCCCAATGCTTATAGCAGCAAGGTCCACAATAGCCAAACTGTGGAAAGAGCCATGATGTCCATCAACAGATGAATGGATAAAGCAGAGGTGGTATATATACACAATGGAATATTATGCAGCCATAACAAGGAATGAGATCTTGTCATTTGCAACGACGTGGATGGAACTGGAGGGTGTTATGCTGAGTGAAATAAGTCAATCAGAGAAAGACATGTATCATATGCCCTCGCTGATATGAGGAATTTTTAACCTCGGGAAACAAACTGAGGGTTGCTGGAGTGGTGGGGGGTGGGAGGGATGGGGTGGCTGGGTGACAGACATTGGGGAGGGTATGTGCTATGGTGAGCACTGTGAATTGTGCAAGACTGTTGAATCACAGATCAGTACTTCTGAAACAAATAATGCAATATATGTTAAGAAAGAAAAGAAGAAGAAGATAGCAGGATGGGAAGAATGAAGGGGAGTAAGTCAGTGGGGGAGACGAACCATGAGAGACGATGGACTGTGAAAAACAAACTGAGGTTTCTAGAGGGGAGGGGGTTGGGGGGATGGATTAGCCTGGTGATGGGTATTAAAGAGGGCACGTTCTGCATGGAGCACTGGGTGTTATGCACAAACAATGAATCATGGAACACTACATCAAAAACTAATGATGTATGGTGATTAACATAACAATAAAAAAATTAAAAAAACAGAGAAAGTGAGGAGTAAATAACACATTTTACTTTGGATGGAATAGTAGGCAGACTTTCTTCATGGGTCCCCCGAAGATGTCTTCTCCTACTCCCCAGAATCTGTGAATATGAAGAGATGATCACGTCATAACATTATGTCATATTACCAGGCACAGTGGAGCTTAAAATTGGATGATCACCCTGGATTACCTAGGGGTGGCCCACTGTAACCCCACAAGCCCTTAAAGCAGTGAGTGTTCTCCAGCTGGTAGTAGAAGTTGGAAGAGCTCCATAATCATGGCTGTTCTGAAGATGGAGAGGGGGCTGCCTGAGAAGGAATGCAGGTAGCCCACAGGAGTTAAGAACAGTCCCCATCTGGCAACCAGCAGCGAAATGGTGACCCCAGCCTCACAGTCCCAAGAACTCAAGTCTGACAGCAACCTGAAGGAGCTTGAAAGCAAATTCCTGTCCAGATCCTCCAGTTAGGAGCCCAGTCCTGCCAATACCTTGATTTTGACCTTGTGAGACTCTGAACAGAAAATCTAGCCACAGTGTACTGAACTCTGACCTACAGAGTGCAAGCTAATAAATGGATGTTGTTTAAAAAAATAAAAAATAAAAATAAAAATAAACTGTGCCACGTGCCACCACGACAGTGGTACATGACAGGACGATTCTAGAGCTAAATTTACGTTGGTCTCACATTGTGCCTACGTCCAGAAATCTAACCCTATCCCCGAAATTAAGCCCAATGGTCACCCTCCAAGCAGCCAGCAGGACAGGAGGGAGCCCTGGCATCACATGGGCCCAGACAGTCTGACGGAAGCTAACCCTAACCCGAGCCCTGATTGTGGCACTCCCTAGGGCCAACCTACATCCTGAATGAGCAAAGGATTTGGTGGGGAGGGTCCAGCCATGCAGGAACAGAGAAGGAAACCGTACCACTTCAAAGCAAGGTTTTGCCGGAGAGTAGGGTTCTGTGAAAAATCAAGACCCCCCCAACCCTAAGAGCATCCCTCTGAGGCTGCAACACAGGCTGGAGCCGCACCTTAACGCTAGCACTCATCTCGGGCCTAATGGGACGTCCACACCCTGCCATCAGATTGACCCCAAAACACACCCGGTACAATACCGGAGCCCCAGCAAGGATTCGTTCCTGATAATGTCCGAAGTGAAGTCCCGAAAGCACCAGTGATTTGGGAGAAATGGCCCGTGCCAGACTCATCAGCAAGAAACAAGGGAGGAAAACCTGCCATTTGTCACACCCTGCGGCTCCCGGACACAAGGCTTCCAGAGAAACACTGAAACGATGGCAACACTGTGAGCAACGGCAGAGACACCATCGAGGAAGTCCGAGATTCATCCTAAAGCTGTCCTGAGAGCTGATCTCCACAGTGACATGGGATCAGTGCCTATCATCTTCAGGTTTCCCACCCGAACACTTGTCATGGCTCTGGCCCTACCTAGGTTCGAGGCTACGTCTCATGGGAAACCGCACTGGGAACTCAAGTGTTGTGCGGGGCGATTCCTGGCTGTTTGAGATGCCTTCATTCTGAAGAACAGATGGGTTGTGCACGGCCTGATATGCTCTAGGACCTTTTCAGTGCAGAAATAGTTTGGTTCAAGGAATAATGCTCCAAACAGCCGTTCCAAACATTTGATCATCACCTGGGAGTTGTAGCCTGGTACCTCTGAATCACTGCTGCCTAATGCACTGATGGAAATGCAGGAAATCCTCCAATGTCAGAAGCTTCCCTGTCCTTGGGAAGGAAGAATGAAGGCCTTTTGGGGGCACATGCATAGTTCAGACGGTTAAGCATCTCACTCTTGATTTTGGCTCAGGTCATGGTTGTGGGAATCGAGCCCCCAGATACAGCATCATGCTGGATGTGGAGCCTGCTTCTGCCCCTCCTCCACCCTGAGCATGCTCTCTCTCTATCTTTGTCTTTCTACAAAAGAAAAAAAAAAGTGAACGCCTCTTGTTTACTCTGTTTCCAAGTGTAGCCGGTGGAGATTTCCCTTTGCCCGAGACCACTGGAGTTTCTTATTCTTAAGTGGCCAGATTGTTTAGACATTGTGCCAGCCACTTAATTCTCAATATGATCCCATCCTCCTCTCCTTGAAGCACTTTTGGCCTCCATGTGTAAATTTTCATTTTTGTTCTTTTTTCAAAATGTATTCTATCTAGGGCGCGAATCAGGAAAAATGTCTCAGAACGAAACTTTCTGCTTTAATCTAAGGGGGTGTGGCAGAGTTCTCAGGACTGTGGGATACCTTGGACTGCAGGGCCCCTTGACGTTGACTTTTAGAACTCTGTGGACATCGAGAAACCTAGGGAACTTGAAGGTGCCCACCAGAGAGTGTGTGCGTCATTTCTGCAGAAAGGAGAATTTAAGTTGGACATACCCATCCCAAATTTATTCCACTCCCATTTGAAATATACAAGTCTTTCTTTCTTGGACACAATAGGAACCTTGCCTCCAAGCATACATAGACATCCTTGCGCCCTTTCTCCAAACCAGGTACGTTCTGGAGGCCATTGAGAGCCAGTGTTCTCAGAGCAGTACTTTCACATTGAAACTGAGGATTCCGACGGAGTCCCTGTGACTCTGAGATAGCTTTGCCACAGGGCTCCTTGTAATTTGACTTCAGAACAGTGTTGACATCAGGAAGGCTAGGGAGTTTGAAGGAGCTCAAAAGATTGGTTTTAGGAATGGCCAGAGGTTTTGGAAGGGAGCTTGCCTCCATTTCTGGGGCAAGGGGAGCTGAAGTTTGATACCTCACTCCCAGATAACTTTCATTCCCATTTGAAGTGTTGAACTTTGGTTTTCCTTGAAGACATCCCATCCTCTTGCTGTTTTTGTAGCTATGTTGCTTCACATGTAGGAATACTAGGGTTGGCATCTCACAACCAGTGTGTGCCACCAACCACAAAGTGTTGGTTGCAAGTTCCCACTGAGATCCTGTGCTAGGGGAGAGCAATGTGTCTGAGAGCCGAAAGGAAAATTTCCCCTTCTGCCTCTGAGTACTTGGTTCTTGTCCTGCTGTTTGAAATGCTGTGGTTGGCAGCCAGCTTGTCTCCCTCCCCTGGCTGCCAGAGATGCCTTCATTCGGAAGAGCAGACAGTTGACACATGTGTGGTATGCTCCGGGACCTCTTCAGTCTAAAAAGAGCTCTTGCCAGGAATGCTCCTCCAATGGCTACTTCCAAATGCATCATCAGCTGGGAGAACCGGTCTGCTAACACTAAAGCGTTTCTGTTTTTTTTGTGTCCCCCCCTCCCCGCCACAGACGGAAAGGCAGCAGGAGTGACATCCGATTCCAGATTTCCCGCTCTTTACGAAGGAAGAATGAAGGCCTCTTGCTTCTTTGGCTCCCAGGGGTAGGCCCTGGAGGCTTCCCATTGCCAAAGCCAACAGGCCTTTCTGATCCCGGAGACTAACAGATTTTGCTAGGTATTTTAGTCTCAACATTGGTTTATTCTCAACTCTGGGAAAGTCCACATTCCCTCTCTGTCCGTTTGCATTCCTTTGAATGCTTTTTCAAACTAGGTTCTCCAGAACAGAGGCATCTCAGACAGCCAGGGAGGGAGGTGCCTTTGCTACCCGTCTACACACTTACCCAAGGCAGCCACACAACAAGCTCAGGGATAAGAGGGCCAGGGAACTCCCCAGGAATCCCTAGGCGCTGCTGTGAGGAAATGCACCTTCCAGTTTGAATGTGAACCAAGAGCTAGACAGACAATCTGCGAGACTACAGGAATGTATATAAGCAGGGCCATTTTAAGTGGGATAAATCTGTAATGAGACATCTAATTTTTTCCCCTTCTGCAAGAAATGAGTCCTCCGGCCAAGCCTACGCACAGACATTCACTGCTTGCAAGCTTCCAATGCCTTAGGCCTCCTCAGGCCAACATAGTTCTGAACAGCATTTCCAGGGGGCTCTGTGGCCAACACTTCCACACAGTCACAAAGAATCTTCCAGATCTTCCAGCTGAATGAACAGGATATTGCTCTGAGACACTGGATCAGAAGGCCCACAGGGTGAACCTCAGCAGAAAAAGAGCAAGAGGGTGGAAGTGGGTATATGCTGGGCCAAATGTGTTTATTAGAGATGCGATGAGACATCATGTTTTGATTGAGGTGACTAGGCCCATCTCCTAGCAACCCAATTTTCATTCCCAGGAATGAGAAACAACTGTGGGCTTGGGGAAAGGGCAACCATTGCCTAGACCTGGGAGCCCTGTCACCAAGAACTCTGCATTCTTCCTTCAGAATGAGAGGGAAATTTGGTGGTAGTGTTGTTGTTGTTGTTGTTGTTGTTGTTGTTGTTGTTGTTGTTGTTTTGCCCTTCCCATGAATGGATAGAGGCTGCAGTCACTCAGCTATACTAATGGGACTCCCAGCTGATGCTCAAGGTTTTGGATGCAAACTTTGGTGCTACAGTCCTTGAAAGGGCACCTCCTGAACTCACCAGATCCTCCAGCATGCAGCATATTGGTGACCTTTGTTCCTCAAAAGGAGGGCATCTCAAGGTCAAGGAGAGAATAGCCACCTTTCCTTTCCTTTGGGATATCAGATAAGGGTACTCTGACTGAGCACAGGACTGAAGTAGGAACTCACGACCAATCGTTGGGTGCTGGCTACTTGGGTAGAATTCCCCTCTTCGCCGTGTGTAAACCCACTCTAAATTTCGGCAAGGGCATGGAAATGATTCCAGTGAAGGCCGAAATTTGACAATAAATTTGGGACTAGGATACATCTGGGAATGAAGTTTGTCACTTCATTTCCTTTTACCCAAGAAATGAGGCCCACTCCTTCTAACAACCTGGGGCCAAGCCTACACAGAAACATTACTCGCAGGGCACTTCCAAATGTCTTAACCTCTGAGGTCCCCATAGTTCTGAAAGCCTGTTACAAGGGGCAATGTGCCCCAATCCCTCCCACAATCACAAGGACTTAGCTGGACCTGCTTAAATAGAGGCTATTACTCTGAGACACTGGATCTGAATGACGCCCAGGGCAAACTTAGATTGAAAAAAGAGCTAAAAGGTGGAAAATGATGCATGGAAGGCCAAAGTTCTTCATTAGCGATGAGAATGGGATAATGTGAAGAAAGCACAGTCTCCTAGCAAGCAGTCTGCCGCAGGGAAATCGTACACCTGTGGGCTTGGGCAAAGGTAAACATTTCTGCCTTGCATGTGGGAGCCCTGTCATTAAGAGGCCTGCATTCCTCCTTCAGAAAGCGGAAAATCTGGTCTTGGTTTTGTTTTCTGTTTTTAAAATTGCCCTTACCGTGCATGGATAGGCACAGAAGCAAATGTGGGTGACGGTTTTGTCCTCTTGGCTTATGTTTAAGTGTTGGGCTGAGTTCGCATGAGATTTGGGCTGATATCTGGCGAGACTTGGGAGATCTCTCAAGAATGGACTGAGTTTTCATGAGATTTGGATGATTTCTCTTGAGATTTGGACAGAGACTGGTGAGATGTGGATGAGATCACATGAGATTTGAAGTGAGAACACACGAGATTTGTGTAGAAATGTGAAGAGGTGTGTGTGAGATCACGGGAGATTTGGATTGAGATCTCACAAGATTTGGGTAGAAATCTCACGAGATGTCTGACATATCATGATTTTTTGGACTGAGTCCTGCTGAGATTTAAACTGCATATCGTGAGATTTGGACAGACCTCACGAGATTTGGCTTGAAATCTTGAGAGATGTGCGTGAGTTATCAAAGGATATGGATTGAGTTCTCACAAGATTTGCATTGAAGTCTCATGAGATTTGGACTGAGATCTCAGGAGATTTGGGTCAAACTCTCATGAGATGTGCCTGAATTTATCTTGAGATTTGGAGTGAGTTCTCATGAGATTTGTCCGAGTTCTCTCAAGATTTGGACTCAGATCCCACTATATTTGGACCCAGATCTGGCAAGATTTGAATGAGATCTCATGAGATTTGTACTAAGATCGGATGAGATTTGTGTAGAAATCTGGTGAGATGTGCAAGAGATCTCATGTTATTTGGATTGAGATCATACAAGATTCGTACTCTGTTCTCATGAGATTTTGACTCTGTTCTCATGAGATTTGGATAGAAATGTAGGAAGATATGTGTGAGATCTCATGAGATTTGGACTGAAATCTGGTGAGATTTGGACTGAGTTCAAACGAAATTTGTACTAGGATGTCATGAGATGTGGACTAAGATCTCTCGAGATTTGGAAGAGATCTCTCAAGATGTGGACTGAGTGCTCACAAGAGTTGGGTGAGTTCCTTTGAGATTTGGACTGAGAACACACGAGACTGGGGTGAAAATATGACTAGATGAGTGTGAGATATCAGGAGCTTTGGACTGAGCTGTGGCAAGAAGTGGACTGGGTTCAAATGAGATTTGGACTGAGTTCCCCAAGATTTGGATGAGTTCTCTTGAGATTTGGACTAAGATCTCATAAGATTTGGACTGAGATATGGTGAGATTTGGAAGTGATCACATGAGCCTTGGACTAAGATCTCACGAAATTTGAACTGAGGTCTGGTGAGAATTGAAAGAGGTCTCTCAAGATTTAGACTGAGTTCTCACAAGATTTGAACTGAGATCTGGTGAGATTTGAATGAGATCTCACAAGATTTGGGTAGAAATCTTGTGAGAGGAGCGTGAGTTCTTATGTGACTTGGACATAGGTCTGGTGAGATTTGGAAGACATTTCATGAGATTTTTACAGAGTTCCTCAAAACTTGGATGAGTTCTCTCAAGATTTGGACTAAGATTTCACGAGATTGGACTGAGATCTGGCGAGATTTGGCAGAGATCTCTCAAGATTTGGACAGAGATTGGTGAGATTTGGATGAGATCATGAGACTTGGACAGAGAACATATAAGTGGTCTAGAAATCTGATGAGATGTGTGTGAGATCTCAGGAGATCTGGATGGAGTTCTGGTGAGATTTGGTCTGAGTTCAAATGAGATTTGTACTGAGTTCTCTTGATTTTTGGACTGAGATCTGGTGAGATATGGAAGAGATTGCATGAGATTTGGACTAAGATCTCACGAGATTTGAACTGAGATCTCGTGAGATTTGGGTCAAAATCTCATGAGATGTGCCTGAAATTAACACAAGAGTGGGACTGAGTTCTCAGGAGATTTGGGTTGAGATCTCCCAGGGATTGAATGAGAGCTCTAGAGATTTGTACTGAGCCTAGAGAGATTTGAATGAGATCAAAAGAGAGTCAGATGCTGTTCTCACGAGATTTTGACTCAGATCTCATGGGATCTGCCTAGAAATCTCGCAAATATATGTTTGAGATCTTATGAGGTTTGGACTGAGATATGGCAGGATTTGGCAGAGATCTCTCGAGATTTGGACTGAACTCTCATGAGATTTGGATGAGTTCCCTTGAGATTTAGACAGAGATTGGTGAGATTGGATGAGATCTCATGAGATTTAGTAGAAATCTCATGAGAAATTCATGAGGTTTCTCAAGATGTGGATTGAGTTTTCTCAAGATTTGGACTGAGATCTGGCGATATTTGGACCGAGATCTCATGAGAAATGGACTAAGATCTCACAAGATTTGGACTGATATCTGGTGTGATTTGGAAGAGATCCGTCCAGATGTGGTAACTGAGTTCTCACGAGGTTTGGGTGATTTCCCTTGAGATTTGGACTGAGCACGCATGAGACTTGGGTAAAAATATGACGAGATGATTGTAAGATTATCAAGAGCTTTGAACTGAGCTGTGGTGAGAATTGGACTGAGTTCAAACGAGATTTGGACTGAGATCTGGTGAGATTTGAAGGAGACCTCATGAGATTTGGGTAGAAATCTCATGAGATGAGCATGAGTTCTCACATGACTTGGACATAGGTCTGGCGAGATTTGGAAGACATCTTATGAGATTTTGACTGAGTTCCCCGAGATTTGGATGAGTTCTCTCAAGATCTGGACTAAGATCTCACGAGATTTGATTAGAAATCACGCAAAATGTGCCTGAGTTATCACGAGATTTGGACTGAGTTCTCCCAAGATTTGGAGTGAGATCTTCTGAGATTTGGACTGAGTTCCAATGAGATTTGGCTGAGATCTCATGATATTTGGACTGAGATTGCCCAAGATTTGGACTAATATCTCTTGAGATTTGGAATGAGATATGGTGAGATTTGGACTGAGTTCTCACGAGATTTGGACTGAGACCTCATGAGCTTTGGGTTGAAATCTCCTGACATGCACGTGCCATCTCATGAGATTTGGACTGAGTTCTGGCGAGGTTTGGATGAGATCTCACAGGGTTTGGATGAGTTCTCTAGAGATAGAGACTGAGACTGATGAGATTTGAATGAGTTCATAGGTGGTATGGACACTGTTCTCATGGATTTTGACGCAGATCTCACAAGATTAGCCTAGAGATCACACAAGACTTGGACTGATCTCACGAGATTTGGCGAGAAATCTTGTCAGATGTATGTGAGATCTCATGAGATTTGAACTGAAGGTTGGTGAGATGGAAGAGATCTCATGATATTTGGAGAGAGTTCTCACATGATTTGGACTGTGTTCTGGTGAGATTTGAATGAGAACTCATGAGATTTGGGCCGAAATCTCCTGAGAGGAGCGTGAGTTCTCATGTGACTTGCACGTAGGTCTGGCCAGATTTGGAAGACATCTTACGAGTTTGACGGAGTTCCTTGAGATTTAGATGAGGTCTCTTGAGATTTGGACTAAGATCTCATGAGATTTGGACTGAGATCTGATGAGATTTGGAAGAAATCACATGAGATTTGGACTAAGATCTCGAGATATGGACTGGGATCTAGCGAGATTTGGAAGAGATCTCTCAAAATTTTGACAGAGTTTGGTGAGGTTTGGATGAGATCTCATGAGATTTGGCCTGAGAATATATGAAATTTGGCTAGAAATCTGACGAAATGTGTGTGAGATCTCAGGAGATTTGGACTAAGATCTCAATAGATTTGTACTGAGATCTGGTGATGTTTGAGTTCTCACTAGATTCGAACTGAGATCTCATGAGATTTGGGTTGAAATCTCATGAGATGTGTGTGATTTCTCACGTGATTTGGATGTAGATCTGTTGAGATTTAGAAGACAATTCACGAGTTCGGACTGAGTTCTCTGTTGATTTGGACAGACATTTTTTGTAAATCTCACGAGATTTGGATTGAGATCTGGTGAGATCTGGATGAGATCTCATGAGATTTGGGTAGAAATCTCAGGAGATATGCATAATTTCTCATGTGACTTGGATGTAGGCCTGGCAAGTTTTGGAAGACATCTCATGAGATTTTGACTGAGTTCCCTGAGATTTGGATGAGTTCTCTTGAGATTTGGTCTAAGATCTCACAAGATTTGGTTAGAAATGTCACAAAACATGTCTGATTATCACGAGATTTGGACTGAGTTCCCCAAGATTTGGACAGATCTCAGGAGATTTGGCTAGAAATCTCATGAGATGTGTGTGAGATCTTACGAGATTTGGAATGAGTTTTGGCGAGATTTATACTTAGTTCTCCTGAGCTTTGGACTGAGATCTCATGAGATTTGGGTAGAAATCTCAGGAGATGTTCCTGACATATCGAGATTTGGTCCAAGTTCTCATGAGATTTCGACAGAGATCTCATGAGATTTGGGTAGAAATCTCATGAGATGTTCCTGACATATCGAGATTTGGTCCAAGTTCTCATGAGATTTGGACTGAGATCTCATGAGATTTGTAGAGATCTCAGGATATTTGTATAGCGATCTGACAAGATGTGCATGAGAGCTCATGAGATTTGGAATGAGATCTTGGAAGATTTGAACTTAGTTGTCACAAGATTTGGGCTGAGATCTCATAAGATTTGGATTGACATCTCACAGGGTTTGGATGAGACCTCCAGAGATTTGGACTGAGCCTGGTGAGGTTTGAATGAGATCAAATGAGATTTGGATGCTGTTCTCATGAGATTTTGACTCTGATCTCATGAGATTTGGCTAGAAATTTTGCAAGATATGTTTGAGATCTCATGAGGTTTGGACTGAGATCTGGTGGGATTTGGTAGAGATCTCTCAATATTTGGACTGAATTCTCATGAGATTTGTTTGAGGTCTCTGGACTTTTGGAGAGAGATTGATGAGATTTGGACTGATATCTGGTGAGATTTGGATGAGATCTCTCAAGATTTGGACTGAGTTGGGCGCCTGGGTGGCTCAGTTGGTTAAGCGAATGCCTTTGGCTCAGGTCATGATCCTGGAGTCCCGGGATTGAGTCCCACATCGGGCTCCCTGCTCAGCGGGGAGTCTGCTTCTCCCTCTGACCCAACCCCCTCTCATGCTCTCTCCCTCTCTCTCTCTCTCATTCTCTCTCTCCAATAAATAAAATCTTAAAAAAAAGATTTGGACTGAGTTTTCATGAGATTTGGGTGAGTTCCCTTGAGATTTGGACTGAGAATGCATGAGATGGGTAAAAATACGATGAGATGAGCGTGAGATATCAGGAGATTTGGACTGAGCTGTGGCAAGAACTGGACTGAGTTCAAATGAGATTGGACTGAGATCTCACAAGATTTGGACTGAGTTCCCTGAGATTGGATGCGTTATCTCGAGATTTGGGCTAAGATCTCATGAGATTTGGACTGAGATACGGTGAGATTTGGAAGAGATTGCATGAGACTTGGACTAAGATCTCACGAGATTTGGGCCAGAATCTGGTGAGAACTGAAAGAGATCTCTCAAGAATTGGACTGAATTTTCATGAGATTTGGATGAGATTTCCCAAGATTTGGAATGAGATCCCATGAGATTTGGTAGAAATCTCACAAGATGTGCATGAGATTTCACAAGATTTGGACCGAGTTTTCTTTTTTTTTAAGATCTTATTTATTTGTCAGAGAGAGAGAGAGAGCACAAGCAGGGAAAGCGGCAGAGGGAGAAGCTGGCTCCCCGCTGAGCAGGGATCCCAATGTGGGACTTGATCCCAGGACCCTGGGATCATGACCTGAGCCAAAGGCAGACACTTAACCAACTGAGCCACCCAGGCATCCCTGGACTTAGTTTTCTTGAGAATTTAAAGTAGCTACTGTGACCACAGAAAGAGAAGTAGAGAGATATAGTATGTAAAATAGATAAAGGAACAAGGTGATAGAGATGGGCAGATAGATGTAGAGACATAAGTACAGAGACAGATGAGAGACATAGGAGAGACACAGAGAGAGAGAGAGAGAGAGATTGGGACGAAAGAGAAGAGAGATAAAGAGAAAGAAAGCAGGAGAAGGAGACCCAGCTAGAACAGGAGATAGAGAGAGAAAGACGCAGAGGGCCAGACACCAACGGGACGGGAAACAACAAAAGAGCATGGACACAGCCATGGGGACAGAGGGAGGTGAGGAGTGGGGAGCTGTAGGGGGGGCACAGAATGGCAGTGGGAGCAGCGCCAGTGCCAGTGAGGGAGCTGGGGATCCCCTGGGACATGTGTCTGGTCCAGTGTCTCATTAGAGGGTGCCTGGGGGCCATTTCCCAATTCTCAAATTCTCTCTGATTTCTCCTGCACTTAGCTGTGGTAATAATTCCATAGAAAAGAGCTGTCATTCATAAGCTCTGTGTAGCCTGAAACAGAGTCTATATTCAAATGGGCAGGTAAGCGGTTGATTCTTTCATGATTGTGTTATTTCTGTTTTCAGTCGTTTCTCAACTGAGCCCTGGTACTTGGAGTAAGAAAGGGTATTTCATACCACAACACAGACACTAGGAGGGCTCACTTCTGGATTATTATTGCTTCCCCTTTCTTCAGTGGAGATCTACAAAAGGAGTAATATTTAGAGACATGGATTCAAATGACACATCACAGTATTTTTACTAATCATTAAAAATTGTATATTTGCGTTTTCCCCTTACACTGACATTTTGCTGCCTAACACTATCAATATTAATTATAAAATATGAATATAAACAAATTACAATCCCTTCCTACCACACTAGGTCCAGAGGATGAAATTTAAGATTTTTCATTCTCTCCTCTCTCCCCACACGGTCTCTTGGGGCCCCTGAGCTCCATGAATAACGTCTGGTTTCAACAGTGTCCTCCTTTCAGTGCTAGAGCTTTATGGTTTCTTTACTATTCTGGTGGAGGAGATTTCTCTTGTTACTTGTTCATTTTAAGATTTTTCTTTTTGCTCTAGTGTGATGACAGTTTTATACTTTCTTAACTTTGAAACCATGAGATTTCTGTCCCAGCAAGGATTTTCTGGGAGTGCACGACATTGAGCTTGCCTGGGAGAGTCTGCTCTCAGAGCTGCTCCTGGGGCAGCTTCCTGTCCCCAGCACATGGGGTCCCTGAGCAAAGGACAGCCCCCCCCACCGAGGCCCTGCACTTCTTTACCGCCCAGCTTCTGTGATGACACTTGTTATTTGTACTCTTTTTGACAATAGCCATTCAAACAGGTGTGAGTGATATCTCATTGTGGATTTGATTTATATTTTCATGAATTTCAGATAAACAACAAATAATTTTGTAATTTATGTCCACATAATGCATTGCACTCTGCACCCTTTTTCCAGTATATCAGGCAACTGTATATGAGGCTGCATTTTTACTTGAGGAACATAAGAAATTCTCTGTCAAGTTCATTGCTATGCACCTGTTTGGATACACACACACACACACACACACACACACACACACACACACACACATACACACACCTATATATCTTTGAGGAGAGTCAAAAGTAGACCAACATAAGTGATCTTAATTTCTTTTAATAAAGGCGGTTCAGTCACAGTATCAGATTTGTTCATCTATTTGAAAAAGTCCAATGTGAGGAATGTCCAAGGAGCCTGTCATCATCTGTTGACTGAGAATACTGAATACAGAATGGTGCTATTTTCAAGGGTTACAAAAATGAGGTTAATGCTTGAAAAGAGGCCTACTACCTGACAGGTGGTGGGTGCTCTGCATGTAGTGACTGAGTCTGAAATGCCAGGTCCACTCAATGAGAGTGTGCACAGTAGAGAGAAGGGGGTAGGGGTTCTAATCCCCCCTCAGCTACTTATGGTCCTGTCATATTGAACGAGTCACCTGCATTCTGGGAGTTGTTTTCTCATCTTTAAAGATGAGGATTAATGAGGCTTCTGCAATGAAGGCTTTCCTTTTTATTTTTAAGGGTCTAAACTTCTGTGATTCTATAATAAAGCAACCTAGGTAGGTTGCTACCTAGGACTTGGTTTTAGAAATGGGGTTACCAACCTAACAAAAGAAAAATATATTTAAGAAAAATTGTGTATTCAGTACAAAATGTTATAAACATGTAAATTGAGGATAAAAGACAGAAGATTTTGCCCACAGTCACCTAAAGCTGGTCATGGCCAACAGTTGTTGAGTATTTAGTGGTTTTTGAAGACAAATGGTTACAGTAATTGAGAGAAACAGAGTTTTGAAAGCTGATATGTGACATAAAATTCATTTTCATAAAAGAATAGATGGTTATGGATTTTCTCTCCCAAAGAAAGATTTTCTTATTGGAGAAAATCTAGAAAAGCGAGAAAGTAGGAAGAAAAGAGTCACCGAATTTCTCACCCTCCACCTTACTCACCTTCTATATTCAGATTCTTTTCATCTGTTGTTATGCTGTGCAGATGTCACCCCCATTGTCATTCTCTTTTCCACTTAACATTTTAGCACAACTGCCCTAGACACCTGCTGAGGGTATGAATGGTGGCCCTGGAATAATACTGTAGCAGAATATTCTAGTCAACACCTCACCAACTCAGCAAAACCTCAAAGCCCACATTTTGGGACACTTGAAACTTGAATCTTGGTTATAGCTCAGCATGTCTGCTTTTCAGTTTTTACCAAGAGGAGGAGCTCAGAAGCTGGGTCTGGTAGCGGGTGCAAAGGACCCAAACCTCCCTGCCCCAGCCAAGTACCCTTCCTTGCCATCCCCACTACCTTCTCCCTCCAGGCTGACAGGCTATCGTTAGCATAACTAATTACTATAACTATACCCAGGAGATCCTGGTATACTTGGGATAATAGAAAAGAAACCTTCATTTCAGTTGGAAGTCAATGCTCCTTTTACTTCTCAAAGCTTCATTTCAGATGTATTCCTCAGCTGACCCTTCCTGAGGCCCTGCCTTTACCATTTCTGAGGATCTGACACTGGAATTGCAAGACCCACCCCCTGGTCTGCACTGCCCCCTGGCTCAGTGCAGGCTTCTTCCTCTGGCACCACACACACACACACACACACACACACACACACACACACACACACCCCTTCTTTTCCATAACTGTAATATTCCCTATAATTCTCTACTATGAGGACCCCAGAAATCATCTACTGCAACTAGCCCAGTTTTGAGGTAACATAACAATCCCCAACATTTCTTGAGCATTTTCTATGCATCTGGGCAGGCCACGTGCTTTGCTCACATTCCCTGCTTACTCTGCATGCAAACTAATAATGTCCCTTTGACATATGGGGAAAAGGAGGAGACTAGCTAGCCCAAGACAACACAGCTATCATGTCACATTAGGTTATTTAAATCTTCTGAGGAGACCTCTGGGAGAAATGCTCTAATGCTAGCTCAGGGGTCCTGCTGCCTTTTTAAGCAGAGATCTCTGCTCTGTGCTTGTCCTTGCTTCCCGAGGAGCCTGCGCACCCACTGCTCTGTCAATACCAAGTGGCCATTTGAGGCTTGTCCAGCCAGACCAGGCTCACATCCCCCACATAATTCCCTGTAGCTATGCAGCCTTGGGAAAGTTACTTAAAATACCAGCCAGGCTTTCCCCATTTCCAAGCAGGAGGTAGTCACATCACATGGTGATTTTCAGGATTTAATCAAAGAGTAGAAACCAACTAGTGAGGTTCTCAAGTGCAGTCTATGTCTAATCAAGGATTGCTGTTATTGCTGGTGCTCTTTGATTTCACCAACATTCCTCAGTGTTTTTTTTTTTTCAGATCCCTGACCATTGATGTCCCCTCACCTTGTGGTCAGACCTGTCCCAGCCCTCTGGCCCTTCCCTCCCTGCTACCTATCTCTCACCAGTAGCTGCAGGCACCTCAAGGAAGCAGAGGCTCAGAACCTGCCCTCTGCCACCACCCAGCCAGTCTCCTCCCAGCAGGTGCAGCCACAAGGCCCCTGGGCTTCTCTCCATCAGGTGGGAAGCAGAACCATGCTGGATCCTCTTGCAGTCCTGTGCACCCATCTGTTTCCCAGTAAGTTCCTGACTCCCTCCCTCCCAGCTGCCCCTGTCTCACAGCTGTCCCCCCTCCCTCTTGCAGGCGGTGGAACAGGGCTCAAGCTGAGCGGCCGGCTTTGGTCCTGGCACTTGGGCAATTTCGGCCACCCTGTGATGCAAAGCTGACACCAGTGTCAACTATATCCACTGGTACTGCCACCAGGAGGGTCCTCAGACTGAATATGATCTGGATGAAGGTGGAGGTACCAGTCTCGAAAGCAAAGTCGAGACCATGGAGGACAGGGAGAGCATCAGCTGTACTCTGTGGGTGCTGAAGCTGGAGAAGAGCAACGAGGGCATGTACTACTGTGCTGCCTGGGAAGCGCACAGCCCTGTGCTCTCACCAGGTCCCTGAACAAAAAGCTCTCTGTCTCCCAGGGCGCTCCACGCCCGGCACCTTTCACCGGCTCTGGGTCCTTGGGGTCGCCCTGGGGTTAGCCTCAGCACCCCGGACCCTCGCTCTCCGCGGGTCCACTGCACAGAATCCTGCAGGCTCAGGAGCCCCTGGAGCGCAGTCTGGCGCAGACCCGGCAAGCTGTCCAGTCTGGAGGGACTTCTCTGAAGATCATCCAGTTCAGCGTTTCTGAAGCATTTGAAGCAGAATCTGTGCTTCTCAATGCAGTAGCTACTAGCCGCTAGCCACATGTAGCTCCTGAGCACTTGAAATGTAGCTAGTGCACTAGTCCAAACTGAGATAGGCTGCTTGTGTAACACATAAATCACATTCTGGAGACTATAAAAAAAAGTTGAAATACTTTCTTAATAATTTCTACATTCTACATTGATGTTGAAATACTATTTTGGATATCTTGCAGTAAATAAAAATAGTCCTATAATTTTACTTGTTTCTTTAACTTAAAAAAATGCAACAGTTAGAAAATGTGTCTCAAATAGTGGTTTACATTTATTTCTACTGAACAGAGCTGTGAGAGACTGGCAATTAAAGATTCTGGCCATTTCCAAGGAAGAATGTGGGGATAAAATATTGTGCAAATATGAAGGACTCTGGAGATTTACTACAAAATGGTTGAAAACTGAGACTGGAAGTCACCCTGATTCCGGTTTTTAAGTTGCTGTCCTGCCCACTGCTAGTTACTTTGCAGTGTTGACTCAGTGAGCAGAAGAACAGGAAACAGTAGGGCTAACTTCTCAGCACCCTCATGTACTGGCATGCCTGGTGCTCAACTCTTGTGGGGGGACATGATCCTCAGGCAGGTTGATGCATCAAACCTGGATGAGCCTAGAGACCTCAGCCTCCCACTTCTCCTTGAATGCTACTCCATATGGGATTTGGGGGCCAGATTGCCTGGACCTCTCATCTGTAAAAGGAGGTGGTTTAACTGCCACAATTATGGGACTGATTTCTGTATTAAAGCAAAATTATACCAATAAGATATCACTATGTTACTAATTTGTTACAAAGGTAGTCATCTTCTTGACAAAAAAAAAAAAAGAAAGAAAGAAAGAAAGAAAGAAAAAGAAAAAAGAAAAAGAAAATCTGTATTACTGATCTTCAGGCTCCAAACAGGAAAAAACCTGCTGCCATATGTGGGGAAGAAGAAAAAGCTCTCTAAGGAGGTCTAAGCTGAATTAAACCCATTGTCAATTGAAAATTCAAATTTTAGCCCTGCATTGGGCTCTCTGCTCCACGGGAAGCCTGCTTCTCCCTCTCCCACTCCCCCTGCTTGTGTTCCCTCTCTCACTGTGTCTCTCTCTGTCAAATAAATAAAATATTAAAAAAAAAGAAAATTCAAATTTTATGTACAACTTAATTGCAGTCGTAAACTTGATTACTGAAAGGAAAGTCTACATGATCTGAAGGAAATTAGTCCCTCAGATTCTCTAACTCCTCATCTATCTCTCTGAGCTTCTGCTTTAGTGGTGAGAGATTTATATTTAAGATTTGCCTGCCTGTGAGAGAGCCCAACCAACACCCTCCTGAATCAAGGCTCCAGCATGTGCAGGAAGGGGTGGGGGAGGAGGGTCAGTAACTTACCTTTGCTCTGTTTTGGGCATGTTCCTTCATTTGTCTTCCCCATATCCTGATACAACTGAACCTTTTCCTCTCACTGCCTGACTCCACAGAGGAGCGACTCTGAGACCTGACTATTACAGTTTGGTTAGAGAGAAATTAGCTAAATATGAAGACACTGTCATAAGAAGTCATCTCAAGTCAATGTAAATCTCTGTTTTCAACATGGGTCCAGAGTGCCTTCGAGTTACAACCTGAGAGGGCAGTGGCCTTGTGCATGGAGCAAACCATCTTTATGTAGAGGGAACAACAAGTCATATTTGGAGTCACTCCTTCTACCTGTCCTTCTCATTTTGGCTAAGGTGAGCTTCACCAAGGACACTTTGGCCACACACAGTAAAGCCAAACCAGCCAGAGGTCAACCGGCCCTCTTGTCCTAAGTAAATATTTTCTAATTAAATCGTTTAAATGGCTGATTCCTAAAAACACTTGAAAGCATCTTGTTAGAATGAACAGGGCCAAGTACAGTGGTGACTCCATTATCTGTTGAAGTGAGATTGATATTTTGACTATTAGAGAGGGGCTCACATTATCTCATGGGTGGGAGATTTTGCATAGATGGATGCTTGAAATATCCTGATGATTTGGGTTCAACTCAATTATTTCATTCCTGAGGTGGGTGAGACACAATGATTTTGAGTACTAGAGGCAATATTATATTATGAAATTAATGCTGAAAAAAGTCTAAGAACATCTCAAAAGATCAGTTTCCATAGTTATATTATCTAGTCCCAATTGATCACACACACTAGTACTGTGGAAAATGTCATGTCTGTTACATCAGAGTCATCTAAAAATTACAATTCTGAAAATTTCTGAACACACCTGGAAATCTATGCAGACTGTTTTGTGTTGAGTGTTCTTTATGTTCCACCCCCCGAATGGGTTCAGGGACACAGTCTTGGGTAGAGGAAAGGGCACAACTTGGAGAAGTCACTTCTAAACGTTGGGATCAGGAAAGCATTTACTATGTTACTTCCAAATCCTTACTGTCTCATAGAAAACCTGTATGGCTTTTGATTTTTATTTTAAAGTTTTTTGTTTAAAAGAATTCACATGTTACTTAATTTTAAAACAATTGCATATTATTGAACACTTGGACACACCATGTGAAGTTTGATGGTTAGAAATGTGTGTAATAGCCTCTGTCTTGACCACTATTTCTCCCCTCTTCTCCAACAACCTTTGTTTCTTTTACAAAACAAAATCTTGTTTTCTCTGCTGATTCCTACTGACTCCATCGGCCAAGTTAGAGGCAAGATTCATTCTTGGAGAGCTCAGAGCAGCTTCGTGGCCCGAGTGTGTCTTTTCCCCTCTGCAGGACCGATACCAAGTACTTTAGAGAGTGGCACAAATACTCAGTCTTCTTATTAACACTGTACTATAATCTCCTTGGTTTCTTTCCATCTCTTTTGTCCACTTGCAGATGTGGGAATGAGATCGTCTCAAGCAGAACTGCTCACAACCAAAACTTCCTTCAGCAAGGTTGTTTGGCACAAACATGATTTGCTAGCTTTCATGGATGATTGCTAAAAAATCAGCCTCACGTGTTCTTCATCTGGAGACTGAGAAGATAGACTTTCAAGTAGGACTCTGTGTGTCCCCTGCTTTGAGGCATAGATTTCTTTCCTAGTCAAAGGACAAGGGTGGATGCGGAGAGGCAGAAAGGGTGGATTCTGTGAAACCTTCTGTTTCCTCTCCATTTCAATGCTCCATATTTCTCCCCCTGCTCAGTGCCCCAGTCCTATGGATTCCACTAATGGGCATCTCTGCTCTGATTACCACTGAATGTTGGCTGAAGAAAGCTGACGTTCAGGGACGCCTCACCATATCACCTGACAAAACCATTCCTTCTTGGGCATTGGATTTCCAAGCCTATGAATTCAGAACCCTGAGAGAAAAGAAACCAATTCCTCCGCAAGTTAATTGGCATAAAAGGGACCGGCTCCTCCCATCTGCACCTCTTGGTTCCTGAGCATAAACCTCTGTCTCTGGGATAGATGACAACATGTTGGCCTCAAGGAATGATGCAGACACCTGTTGGGGAGGGAAGCTTGAGCTCATGTTGCTCCCACTACCCAATCTCTTGCTGATGCTTCCATTGGCTGCTTTCAAACAGCAGTCAGAGAATAAGGAAAACCATCTGTGCAGTCCATGAGGGTCACTTCATAATGCCCAGGGCAAGGTAAAGAGAGGTAGACTGTCCATCTGGAGGAGCAAAAGAATGAAATCAAGCAGATAGTCAAATGTGTGGGCTATATTTGCCCCCATATAAGTACAAGTTGCAGAATTGGGAGATTTTTTCTAGTTCCTTTCATTTCACCTTTCACAAAACCACCAATGTCCTGTCTCTAACAGAATGAGGATGTGTTCTGTCCCTTCAGTAACAAAACAGGAAACTAGACAAGTGTTGAGAGATTATCAGTAACTTCTGTGCTTTTCTAGTTGATAAACTTAGTAGAGAGGAGTTTGTAGTTTATTTGTAATGCCTTTGTTCTTCATTTAAATCGGGGATTCTGAAGTATTTGTAGAGTTATTAAGTAAGGCACCATCACCTAAGTAGAATAAAATAAATAACTTCAAGGGATCTATGTGTAGATAAATGATTAGAGTGCTTTAGAAACTAATATTATGATGAATCCAATTCTGTGTTCTTGATGTTCTTTAATACAATAAACAGGTGTACAGTAGTGAAGCTTTCCAACTCTTACTAAAAGAGACAAGAGAAATTCTTGCCACTTTAATCATGTCAACTAAAATCCAGGCTTTCACTTTTTTTATAATTGATCTTTCTATCCTTTCCTAATCTACTTTCCTGCCACCTGTGAGTCAACGTTTAACTGTTTCAATAATAAGGTGATTATTCCTGTCTACTGTAGTTCTGTTGCCTTTATTTTTTTAACTTCTAACGTGAAGTTGCTGAATAATTACCAAAAATCTTCAGTTATATTCTGAAAGTGGTAGAATTAGCATTTGTAGTCCACATGTCAATAGATTTTTGATTGCTTTCCTTTGCTCAAAGAAAAAGAATTTAAAAATAGAGCTACCCTATGACCCAGCAATTGCACTACTGGGTATTTACCCCAAAGACACGGATGTAGTGAAAAGAAGGGCCATATGCACCCCAATGTTCATAGCAGCAATGTCCACAATAGCCAAACTGTGGAAAAAGCCGAGATGCCCTTCAACAGATGAATGGATAAAGAAGATGTGGTCCATATATACAATGGAATATTACTCAGCCATCAGAAAGGATGAATACCCAACTTTTACATCAACATGGATGGGACTGGAGGAGATTATGCTAAATGAAATAAGTCAAGAAGAGAAAGTGATGATAATTTATCATATGGTTTCACTTAGCTGTGGAACATAAGGAATAGCATGAAGGACATTAGGAGAAGGAAGGGAAAAATGAAGCAGGGGGAATTGGAGGGAGAGACGAACCATGAGACTCTGAGAAACAAACTGAGGGTTTTAGAGGGGAGGGGCGTGGGGGGCTGGGTTAGCCCAGTGATGGGTATAAAGGAGGGCATGTACTGCATGGAGCACTGGGTGTTATACGAAAACAATGGATCGTGGATCGCTACATCAAAAACTAATGATGTCTTGTATGGTGACTAACATAACATAATAAAATAAAAATTAAGAAGGAAAAAAAGAAAAAGAATTAAGGTTTTTTTGAAAATTAATAAACATAATGTAATGTTCTGATAAGATGTTAATAATAGCTGTTTTTTTCCGAGTACTCCTATGTAGTAGACACTGTATTAAGCACTTTAAATATTTCTTATTATGTAATGTGTCTGTATCAGAGGAAAGAGGAAAGGGAGTCTCTGGCTATCAATGTACCCTTGCAGATGTCACTAACCCTGCCCCAGATGTCTGGTCTGACATAATTTCCTATTAACTTGCATTCCTATTTGGAGACTGTATGTGTTGAAATTGTCTGGTTATCTCAGAGAGAAGTAAGGTGCTCAGAGATTTTCAGTAATTGTGAAAAGCTGAGGCTGAAGGTGCTGGCAGTGAACAAAATGGAATTCATACCCGTTTAACTCCACTGGCTGCCAGATAATGTGTTAGATGTTAAGTCAATTGAGGAAATCATGTCATCATCATGAAAATTCTACAAATAAACCTATTTCATAGAAGAAAGAATTGATACTTGAAGAGGAACAGTTATATTTCCAAACAAATAAGCCATTCTACTTCAATGCACTATTGGATGGCTTTGAATTCCCTCAGTGTTTGTTAACTTTACAAGAATATACTCTGGCATTTGTGAGCAAATACGGTTTTCCCAGACCTGCCACCCAGCACAGTCAGAACAGAAGGACTGCTCACTCAAGAAGCCATGGCTAAAGGGTCACAGTGGACACATCTGGAAGAGTTCCTTTCTAGACAGTCTGTTCCAGGATCCTTCTTGCTGGTGGAGCAGAAAAGGCTACAAAAAAAATCACATATCTTCTCTGTTTTGTGAACTTGCTTTAACAGAAAGTATCACATAGCAAGTACATGGAGAGTGCTAGAACCCCTTAGCCAGACTCAATTTAAAGATCAAAATGTGCAATGAGGATAATGCTTTAGAAATTTGTAGGCTGTATAGTTTTATTCTCCCAAATACATCAAGTCACCTGGAGCCCTTCCTCTGTTTAGGCTACATCATGACAAATATCACCCATGAAAAGAGATTTTTGGCTGTACTCAGAATAAGCTGTCTTATTGAATTAATCATAAGAGAGTGAGCTGAACAATCAGATTTATTTGAAAAATAAAGGGGATTTTTGAATTTACGAATCTCCGTTGAACAGTAGGCAAGCCTGGCAAATTAGGAACACAGAATTTTACTAGAGATGATAGCTGATCTCTTATAACACCTGCTCAGAGGCAGTTAGATGTGAACAATAAATAAGCAGCACTGAGACACCCTGTCTCTTTCACTGGGATTCTTTTTATACAGTCCACCGAACACAGTAGATGAAGCCACATACGAATGAGCACAAAGTGTTAGAGGAGCCAGACAGACCCTAGAACCTCTCTTCAGTTCTGGACTTTTATCCTTTCCACATGGTCAACCTCAGCCCCAGGCCCAGACTCAGCCTCAGCCCCCACGCTGTGCTCCCTGACAGGTACCTCAGTCTTACAATGAAGAGGATTTTTGCTTTATGTTCACATTGACCTGATTGCTTCCTGATGAGAGCTTCTGTCTGGGGTGGTTGAGAACAGCCTGGGTGAGTCAGGAAATGCCAATCTTCATCGAGATTTCCAGGGAGTATGGATGGCACGGGCTGCATAACATGGGGTTTGAAATGGAAAGAGGGCACATGACTGTGGTCGTAGACATGACTTTGAGGGCCAGGTGCAGTGCCAAATGAAGGAAGATGAACACAAGTGCTGCTGGAATATAAGTGCTCTCAAGGAGGACCTTTATTTCTGGTGTCTGTGACCTTGCCAGGCTCAGCACATGCCTTGTCTCTAGTGCAGCCTCCATACACATTTGCCGAATTAATGTGTGAATCAATGAACCTTAGGAAGCCTTATTGAGGAAGCACATTTAGAGTATTTCCTGTAATGAATCCTAAGCATGCATTCTAGAACCTTGAGAGAAATATATCCACAGGCACATATGCACATACATACATATGTACATACACATGTATACATATTAATAATAGATAGTGTCATATACTATATTATGTTATCATAAGTGTGCATAGAAGAAACAAACTTTCTTGTATATGAACCTCGGTTCCAGATATAGACCCTATGGTGAAAATTATTATTTGGCCACTTCCTCATGTCAGACCTTTGATAAAATGCCTGGTGTGTCAAAGCCTCCAATTTCTCATCTGAAAAGTGGAAACAATAATAAAAGCACCTACTTAGTGGGCTCTGTAAAGATTAACTGAGATATTGGAACCAAGATATTTGTAGCACAGTACCTGCCACGTAGAAATGCCTTCAATATTGTGAGCTATTTTTTTCTCTTTAAATTTTTTATTGTTATGTTAATCACCATACATTACATCATTAGTTTGTGATGTAGTGTTCCATGATTCATTGTTTGTGCATAACACCCAGTGCTCCACGCAGAACGTGCCCTCTTTAATACCAATCACCAGGCTAACCCATTCCCCCAGCCCCCTTCCCTCTAGAACCCTCAGTTGGTTTATCAGAGTCCATCGTCTCTCATGGTTCGTCTCCCCATCCGATTTACCCCACTTCATTCTTCCCCTCCGGCTATCTTCTTTTTTTTTTTTTCTTAACATATATTGCATTATTTTTTTCAGAGGTACAGATCTGTGATTCAACAGTCTTGCACAATTCACAGCGCTCACCAGAGCACATACCCTCCCCAATGTCTATCACTCAGCCACCCCATCCCTCCCACCACCCACCACTCCAGCAACACTCAGTTTGTTTCCTGAGATTACGAATTCCTCATATCAGTGAGGTCATATGATACATGTCTTTCTCTGATTGACTTATTTCACTCAGAGTAACACCCTCCAGTTCCAACCACGTCATTGCAAATGGCAAGATCTCATTCCTTTTGATGGCTGCATAATATTCCTTTGTGTATATATATATATATATATATATATATATATATATATATATACCACATCTTCTTTAGCCATTCATCTGTCGATGGACATCTTGACTCTTTCCACAGTTGGGCTATTGTGGACATTGCTGCTTTAAACATCCAGGTGCACGTACCCCTTCGGATACCTACATTTGTACCTTTGGGGTAAATTCCCAGTAGTGCAATTGCTGGATCGTACGGTAGCTCTATTTTCAACTCTTTTTGGAACCTCCATACTGTTTTCCAGAGTGGTTACACCAGCTTGCATTCCCAAGAACAGTGTAGGAGGGTTCCCCCTCTCTGCATCCCCACCAACAACTGTCTTTTCCTGACTTGTTAATTTTAGCCATTCTGACTGGTGTGAGGTGGTATCTCATGGAGTTTTGATTTGGATTTCCCTGATGCCAAGCAATGTTGAACACTTTTTCATGTGTCTGTTGGCCATTTGAAAGTCTTCTTTGGAAAAATGTCTATTTATGTCGTCTGCCCATTTCTTGATTGGATTATTTGTTCTTTGGGTGTTGAGTTTGATAAGTTCTTTATAGATTTTGGATACTAGTCCTTTATCTGATGTCATTTGCAAATATCTTCTCCCATTCTGTCGGTTGTTTTTTTGTTTTGTGGACTGTTTCTTTTACTGTGCAAAAGCTTTTTATCTTGATGAAATCCCAATAGTTCATTTTTGCCCTAGCTTTCCCTGCCTTTGGCGATGTTTCTCGGAAGAAGTTGCCGCAGCTGAGGCCGAAGAGGTCGCTGCCTGTGTTCTCCTTTAGGATTTGGATGGACTCCTGTCTCACATTTAGGTCTTTCAACCATTTTGAGTCTATTTTTGTGTGTGGTGTAAGGAAATAGTCCAGTTTCATTCTTCTTCATATGGCTGCCCGTTTTCCCAACACTATTTGTTGAAGAGACTGTCTTTTTTCCATTGGACATGCTTTCCTGCTTTGTCAAAGATTAGTTGACCATAGAGTTGAGGATCCATTTCTGGGCTCTCTATTCTGTTCCATTGAACTACGTGTCTGTTTTTGTGCCAGTACCTTACTGTCTTGATGGTGACAGCTTTGTAATAGAGCTGGATGTCTGGAATTGTGATGCCACAAGCTTTGCTTTTCTTTTTCAACATTTCTCTGGCTATTCGGGGTCGTTTCTGGTTCCATACACATTTTAGGACTATTTGTTCCATTTCTTTGAAAAAAGTGGATGGTATTTTGATGGGGATTGCATTGAATGTGCAGATTGCTCTAGGTAGCATTGACATCTTCACAACGTTTGTTCTTCCGATCCATGAGCATGGAACGTTTTTCCATTTCTTTCTGTCTTCCTCAATTTCTTTCATGAGTATTTTATAGTTTTCTGAGTACAGATTCTTTGCCTCTTTGGTTAGATTTATTCGTAGTTATCTTATGGTTTTGGGTGCAATTGTAAATGGGATCGACTCCTTAATTTCTCTCTCTTCTGTCTTGTTGTTGCTGTATAAGAATGCCACTGATTTCTATGCATTGGTTTTGTATCCTGACACTTGACTGAATTCCTGTATGAGTTCTAGCAGTTTTGGGGTGGAGTCTTTTGGGTTTTCCACATAAAGTATCATATCATCTGCAAAGAGTGTGAGTTTGGTTCCTCTTTGCGGATTTGGATGCCTTTGATTTCTTTTTGTTGTCTGATTGCTGCGGCTAGGACTTTTAATACTATGTTGAATAGCAATGGTGATAGTAGACATCCCTGCCATGTTCCTGACCTCATGGGGAAAGCTCTCAGTTTTTCCCCATTGGGAATGATATTTGTTGTGGGTTTTTCATAGATGGCTTTTATGATATTGAGGTATGTACCCTCTATCTCTATACTCTGAAGAGTTTTGATCAAGAAAGGATGCTGTATTTTGTCAAATGCTTTTTCTTCATCTATTGAGAGGATCCTATGATTCTTTTGTTCTTTCTTTTGTTAATGTATTGTATCACATTGATTGATTTGCAGATGTTGAACCATTCTTACAGGCCAGGGATAAATCCCAATTGCTCATGGTGAATGATCCTTTTAATGTACTGTTGTATCCTCTTGGCTAGTATTTTGGTGAGAATTTTTGCATCCATGTTCATCAAGGATATTGGTCTGTAATTCTCCATTTTGATGGGGTCTTTGTCTGGTTTGGGGATCAAGGTAATGGTGGCCTCATAAAACAAGTTTGGAAGTTTTCCTTCCATTTCTATTTTTTGGAACAGTTTCAGAAGAATAGGTATTAATTCTTCTTGAAATGTTTGGTAGAATTCCCCTGAGAAGCCATCTGGCCCTGGACTATATTTGTTGGCAGATTTTTGATAACTGCTTCAATTTCCTCTGTGGTTATGGGTCTGTTCAGCTTATCTATTTCTTCCTGGTTCAGTTTTGGTAGTTGATACATCTCTAGGAATGCATCCATTTCTTCCAGGTTATCTAATTTGCTGGCATAGAGTTGCTCATAATATGTTCTTTTAATTGTTTGTATTTCTTTGGTGTTGCTTGTGATCTCTCCTCTTTCATTCATGATTTTGTTGATTTGGGTCATTTCTCTTTTCTTTTTGATAAGTCTGACCAGGGGCTTATCAATCTTGTTAATTCTTTCAAAGAACCGACTCCTAGTTTCGTTGATGTGTTCTACTGTTCGTTTGGTTTCTATTTCATTGATTTCTGCTCTGATCTTTGTTATTTCTCTTCTCCTACTGGGTTTAGGCTTTATTTGCTGTTTTTCCTCTAGCTCCTTTAGGAGTAGGGTTGGGCTGTGTATTTGAGACCTTTCTTGTTTCTTCAAAAAGGCTTGTATTGCTGTACACTTTCCTCTTAGGCCGCCTTTGCTGTATGCCAAAGATTTTGAATAGTTGTGTTTTCATTTTCATTTGTTTCCATGAATTTTTAAAAATTTTTCTTTAATTTCCTGGTTGACCCATTCATTCTTCAGTAGGATGCTCTTTAGCCTCCATGTATTTGAGTTCTTTCCGACTTTCCTCTTGTGATTGAGTTCTAGTTTCAAAGCATTGTGGTCTGAAAATATGCAGGGAATAATTCCAATCTTCTGGTACTGGTTGAGACCTGATTTCTGTCCTAGGATGTGATCTATTCTGGAGAATGTTCCATGGGCACTAGAGAAGAATGTGTATTCCATTGCTTAGGGATGGAATGTTCTGAATATATCTGTGAAGTCCATTTGGTCCAGTGTTTCATTTAAAGTCTTTATTTCCTTTTGAACTTTTGCTTAGATGATCGGTCCATTTCAGCCAGGGGGGTGTTAAAGTCCTCCACTATTATTGTATTGTCAATGTGTTTCTTTGCTTTTGTTATTAATTGCCTTATATAATTGGCTGCTCCCATGTTAGGGGCATAAATATTTACAATTGTTAGATCTTCTTCTTGGATAGACCCTTTAAGCAGGATATAGTGTCCTTCCTTGTCTGTTATTACATTCTTTGGTTTAAAATCTAATTTGTCTGATATAAGGATTGCCACCCCAGCTTTCTTTTGGTTTCCATTAGCATGGTAAATGGTTTTACACCACCTCACTTTCAATCTTGGGGTGTCTTTGGGTCTAAAATGAGTCTCTTGCAGACAGCCTATCGATGGGTCTTGTTTTTTTTTTTTTTAATCCAATCTAATAGCCTGCGTCTTTTGATTGGGGCATTCAGCCCATTTACATTCAGGGTAACTATTGAAAGATAGGAATTTAGTGCCATTGTATTGCCTGTAAGGTGACTGTGACTGTATATTGTCTGTGTTCCTTTCTGGTCTATGCTGCTTTTAGGCTCTCTCTTTTCTTAGAGGACCCCTTTCAAGATTTCTTGGAGGGCTGTTTGCAAATTCCTTTAATTTTTGTTTGTCCTGGAAGCTTTTTATCTCTCCTTCTATTTTCAATGACAGCCTCGCTGGATATAGTATTCTTGGCTGCATATTTTTCTCGTTTAGTGCTCTGAAGATATCATGCCAGTCCTTTCTGGTCTGCCAGGTCTCTGTGGATAGGTCTGTTGCCAATCTAATGTTTCTACCATTGTAGGTTACAGATCTCTTGTCCCGAGCTGCTTTCAGGATTTTCTCTTTGTCTTTGAGACTCGTAAATTTTGCTATTAGACGTCGGGGTGTTGACCTCTTTTTATGGATTTTGAGAGGGGTTCTCTGTGCCTCCTGGATTTTGATGCCTGTTTCCTTCCCCACATTAGGGAAGTTCTCTGTTATAATTTGCTCCAATATATCTTTTGCCCCTCTCTCTCTTTCTTCTTCTTCTGGGATCCCAATTATTCTAATGTTGTTTCATCTTATGGTATCGCTTATCTCTCGAATTCTGCCCTCTTGATCCAGTAGTTGTTTATCTCTCTTTTTCTCAGCCTCTTTATTTTCCATCATTTGGTCTTCTATATCGCTGATTCTCTCTTCTGCCTCATTTATCCTAGCAGTTAGAGCCCCCACTTTTTATTGCACCTCATTAATAGCCTTTTTGAATTGGACTTTGTTAGATTTTAGTTCTTTTATTTCTCCAGAATGAGTTTTTCTAATGTCTTCCATGCTTTTTTCAAGCCCAGCTGGTATCTTTAAAACCATCATTCTGAACTCTAGGTCTGACATCGTACTAAAGTCCATATTGAGTAGGTCCCTGGCAGATGGTACTACCTCTTGTTCTTTTTGTTGAGGTGATGTTTTCCGTCTTGTCATTTTGTCTAGAGGAGAATAGATGAATGAGAGAACAAAATGCTAACAGGGTAACTACATCCCCAGAAAATATACTCTGAACAAATCAGAAAAGACCTGAAACCAGGGGAAAAGAAAGGGAATGAAAGAAAGAAGAAAGAGGGAAAAAAAAAAAGAAAAAGGGAAAAATAAAATCAAACAAAAACAGAACAAAACAAAAAAAACAGAATATGATCAAATATGATCAGGCTGGTGCATAGATCAGTGCCACACACTAGATTTTGGGTGTATTTTCGTCTGTTAGAAGAAAGTGCCTCCCAAGATTTTAAAGAAAGAAAGAAAGACTTATATATGTACAAAATAAGGGTTGATACGATGAAGGGATGAAATATGACTGTAAAGATGAAAATTATAAAAATTTTTATAATAGGAATTGGTAAGAAGTTGTTTGAAAAAAGAAAGAAGAGGATTTAAAAAAAAGGGAGAGAATGTGATCAGGCAGGAGACTAGAACAAAGGCATACACTAGAGATTTAGGGTATATTTTGATCTGTTAGAAGAAACTGTATCTCAAAATTTTAAAGAGTGAACAACTTATATATATATATGGCAAAAATAAGGGTAACTACAATGAAGGGATAGAATATGACTCTAAAAACGAAAAAAAAACATTTAAAAAAAAGGGATTGGAGGGTATGTGCTATAGCGAGTGCTGTGAATTGTGCAAGACTGTTGAATCACAGATCTGTACCTCTGAAACAAATAATGTAATATATGTTAAGGAAAAGAAAAGAAGAAGATAGCAGGAGGGAAAGAATGAAGGGGGGGAAATCAGAGGGGGAGAGGAACCATGAGAGACGATGGACTCTGAAAAACAAACTGAGGGTTCTAGAGGGGAGGGGGGTGGGGGATGGGTTAGCCTGGTGATGGGTATTAAATAGGGCACGTTCTGCATGGAGCACTTAGTATTATACACAAATAATGAATCATGGAACACCACATCAAAAACTAATGATGTAATGTATGGTGATTAACATAACAATTAAAAATTTAAAAAAAGAAAGAAGAGGATTTAAAAAAAAAGAAAGAAAAAAGGGAGAGAATGTGATCAGGCAGGAGACTAGATCAAAGCCATACACTAGAGCTTTAGGGTATATTTTGATCTGTTAGGAGACACTGTATCTCAAAATTTTAAAGAGAGAACAACTTATATATATATATGCCAAAATAAGGGTAACTACTGTGAAGGGATAGAATATGACTCTAAAAATGAAAAATAACAATGTTTTTTAAAAAAAGGATTTGGGAGGAGTCGGGGACCCTATTTCAGCTGGTCCCCAGAATTGAGCTGGATATCTACAAGACCACTCTGAGCACCCATGAATCCAGCCTGAGATGTAAGCAGATCTGGATCTCTACAAACAGAATATCGCAGGCGGTTGGTTTTGAGGTATAAAGTGGGGAGCTGTGATTCCGTGGGCAGATATCAGAGGATAAATGGCAGTGGGAGGGTGCTTGGCCGTGGGGATCCTACACCGCTGGTGAGCGACAGCCTCGCATGCTGGGGACCGGACACAGACTCGCAGACCAGTAGCGGTGGTGAAAGGACTTTAGGGCAGCCCCCAGGGCGGAAACCTGGAGTGGCGGGGATTGCGTGTGCGATCTGGGGGCAGCTGGCAGTTTTAGAAGCACAAAGGGCAGAGACGTGCCTGACCTGGAGGCAGGACTGGGAGCGCCGAGGAGGGGCGCACAACCCAAGCCGCTGCGGTTTATAGTAGCATGGACAGAAACGGAGACAGTGTGGCCTGGAGAGCTCACTGAAGAACAGACTGTGGTCTCTCTGTTCTGAGGCAGAGGGTTGGAAACGGTCTCTTCTGCTCTGACTCACAGAAGAGACGCGAAAAGCCGCCAGAGAATGAAAGCGCCAAAAACTGATTCCCGCGGAGCCCATCCCCCGTCACAGGGGTCAGGGCAACTCCGCCCAAATAGGGTTGCCTAAGTAACAGCATGGCAGGCCCTTTCCCCAGAAGACAGGCTGGGAAAACAAAAGGCCAGCAACCCTGAGGTCCCAAGAAAACAGGTGCATCTTGCTTGGGTTCTGGTCAATAATTTGGACTCTATACATTCCCTCAAACGCCCATCAACAGAATGACTAGGAGGAGGAGCCCCCAAAATAGAAAAAACTCAGAGATTATGACTTATGCTGCAGATTTACAAATGGATGCAGATATAACCATGATGTCAGAGATGGAATTCAGGCTAGCGATTGTGAAGACAATGGCTAGAATGGAGAACTCGATTAATGGCAACATAGAGTCTCTAAGGGCAGAAATGAAAGGTGAACTGGCAGAACTTAAAAATGTTATCATTGAGATCTAATTCAATCTAGATAATCTAACAGCTAGGGTAGTTGAGGCAGAAGAACGAATAAGCGACCTGGAAGACAACATAATAGATAAAAAAGGAAAAGAAGAGGCCAGGGAAAAACAACTCAGAATCCATGAAAATAGAATCAGAGCAATAAGTGACACCATAAAGCGTTCCAATGTCAGAATAATTGGAATCCTGGAGGGAGTGGAGCGCGAGAGAGGACTAGAAGATGTATTTGAGCAAATAGTAGGTGAGAACTTCCCTAATCTGGGGAATCAAACAAACATTCGCGTCCTAGAGGCAGAGAGGACCCCTCCCAAGATCAAGGAAAACAGGCCAACACCCCGGCATGTAATAGTAAAACTTGCAAATCTTAGAACCAAGGAAACCATCTTAAGGGCAGTTAGGGAGAAGAGATTCCTTACGTACAGAGGGAAGAACATCAGAATAACATCAGACCTATCCACAGAGAACTGGCAAGTCAGAAAGGCCTGGCAAGACATATTCAGGGTACTAAATGAGAAGAACATGCAGCCAAGAATACTTTATCCAGCAAGGCTGTCATTTAGAATGCATGGAGAGATGCGGACCTTCCACAACTGGCAGAAACTGAAAGAATATGTGACCACTAAGCTGGCACTGCAAGAAATATTAAGGGGGGTTCTATAAAAGGAGAAAGACCCCAAGAGTGATATACAACAGAAATTTACAGGGACAATCTATAAAAACAAGGTCTTCACAGGCAACATGATGACAATTAATTCATATCTTTCAATAATCACTCTCAATGTGAATGGCCTAAATGCTCCCATAAAACAGCATAGGGTTGCAGATTGGATAAAAAGACAGGACCCATCCATATGCTGCCTACAAGAGACTCATTTTGAACCTAAAGATACATCCAGACTGAAAGTGAAGGGATGGAGATCCATCTTCCATGCCAGCGGATCTCAAAAGAAAGCCTGGGTAGCAATTCTTATATCAGACAAATTAGATTTTAAACTAAAGTCTGTAATTAGAGACATAGAAGGACACTATATCATTCTTAAAGGGTCTATCCAACAAGAAGATCTAACGATTGTAAATATCTATGCCCCCAACGTTGAAGCAGCCATCTACCTAAGCCAACTGTTGTCAACCAAAATAGTCATGTTGATAACAATACATTAATTGTAGGAGACCTCAATACTCAACTCTTAGCAATGGACAGATCATCTAAGCAGAAAATCAACAAGGAAACAAGAGCTTTGAATGATACACTGGATCAGATGGACTTCATAGGTATTTACAGAACATTCCACCCTAAAACAAAAGAATACTCATTCTTCTCGAGTGCACATGGAACTTTCTTCAGAATAGACCACATACTGGGTCAGAAATCAGGTCTCAACAGATACCAAAAGACTGAGATTATTCCCAGCATATTCTCAGACCACAATGCTTTAAAACTGGAACTCAATCACAAGAAAAAAATTTGGCAGAAATTCAAACACTTGGAAGCTAAAGAGCATTCTGCCCCAAGAATGTTTGGATCAACCAGGAAATCAAAGAAGAACTTAAACAGTTCATGGAAATCAATGAGAACGAAAACACATCAGTCCAAAACCTGTGGGATACTGCAAAGGTGGTCCTAAGGGGGAAATACATAGCCATCCAAGCCTCACTCAAAGAAATAGAAAATCCCGAATTCACCAACTCTACATCTTAAAGAACCAGAGAAAAAGCAACAAAGTATGCCTAAGCCACACATTAGAAGAGAAATAATTAAAATTATAGCAGAGATCAATGAAATAGAAACCAGGAACGCAGTAGATCAGATCAACAAAAGGAGAAGTTGGTTCTTTGAAAGGATTAATAAGGTCGATAAACCACTGGCCAGACTTATCCAAAAGAAAAGAGAAAGGACCCAAATTAATAAAATTATGAATGAAAGGGGAGAGATCACGACTAACACCAAGGAAAGAGAAACAATTATTAGAAATTATTATCAACAACTATATGCCAATAAACTGAGCAATCTGGATGAAATGGAGGCCTTCCTGAGGTAGGACGTGCGGAGAAGTGAATCCGAGGCGGTATTTGGGAGGCTAGACGGCGGGGGAGGGGCCTCCGCCGGCCGCTTCTGGCAAGTGCTAGAGCCGCGGAGCACAAAATCGGACCTTTTAGAAGTCGGCTCCGCTGAGGGACGTCGCTCCAGTGGCTAAGCGGGGGTGAAACCCTCGCGGGACAGTGGGGTCTCAGGACCCTTGGGGTCACAGAAAGACCGGGGGAGCCTGAGTGCGCCAGAGCTCCCAGGTATCGGAGCGGGGAAGCCGGCTGCAGAGACGGAGCCAAGGCGCGGGCTCTCAGCTCGGGGTGGCCATAAACTGTGATCCACGGCCCAGTCGGGCCACTGCTCCTGCAGCAGGGACCCAACAAGCGGCAGAGCCGGGGAGACTCCCCTTCCTTCCCGGGGAGGAGCGGCGCGGGAACGCACCGCAGGGATCTGCTGGGTTTGGAGACTCCACACGGGGTCGGGTGCCACAGATACAAACGCTCGGTCACAGGCCGGGTGAGCACGGAGTGCGGCCGGAGACCGGGGACAAGGGAGTGACTGCTTTTCTCTGGGGGTGCACTGAGGAGCGGGGCCCCGAGTTCTCAGCTCCTCCGGGTGGAGATTGGGAGGCCACCATTTTTGCCCTGGTCCTCCAAGGCTGTACGGAGAGCTTGCAGGGAACAAAAGCTCCTGAGATCAAACCCGAGCAGCTTGCTTAGCCCGGACCAACAAGGGCGGGGCAATTCAGCCTCCGGCAAAGACATTTGGAAACCACAGCAACAGGCCCCTCCCCCAGAAGATCAGCACGAACAGCCAGCAAGCCAAGACCAAGTTTACCGATCAAGGAGAACGGGAGAACTCCAGCGCTAGGGGAATACTGCACATAGAATTCATGGCTTTTTTTACCATGATTCATTAGTTCATCAAAGTTAATTTTTGTTAACTGTTTTTTTTTTCTTTTTCTTTTTCCCTTTTTCAACCAACATCTTATCAATCTCTTTTTAAAAAAAAAAAACATTTTTCATTTTTCATTTTTAGAGTCATATTTTATCCCTTCATAGTAGTTACCCTTATTTTTGGCATATATATATAAGTTGTTCTCTCTTTAAAATTTTGAGATAAAGTTTCTTCTAACAGATAAAAATATACCCTAAATCACTAGTGTACGGTTCTGTTCTAGTCTCCTGCCTGATCACATTCTCTCCCTTTTTTCTTTTTTTTTTTTAAATCTTCTTTCTTTTTTCAAACAACTTCTTATCTTATCAAGTCCTTTTATAAAATCTTTTATAATTTTCATCTTTACAGTCATCTTCTATCCCTTCATTGTATCAAACCTTATTTTGTACATATATGTCTTTCTTCCTTTAAAATTTTACGAGGCACTTTTTTCTAACAGACCAAAATAGGCCCAAAATCTAGTGTGTGGCACTGATCTATGCACTAGCCTGATCATATTTGATCACATTCTGCTTTTTTTGTATTGTTCTGGTTTTTTTTTATTGTTATGTTAATCACCATATATGACATCATTAGTTTTTGATGCAGTGTTCCATGATTCATTGTTTTTTCATAACACCCAGTGCTCCATGCAGAACGTGCCCTCTTTAATACCCATCACCAGGCTAACCCATCCCCCTGCCCCCCTCCCCTCTAGAACCCTCCGTTTGTTTTTCAGAGTCCATCATCTCTCATGGTTCATCTCCCCCTCTGACATACTCCCCTTTTCTTCCTCTCCTGTTATCTTCTTCTTTTTCTTTTTTCTTAAAATATGTTGCATTATTTGTTTCAGAAGTACAGATCTGTGATTCAACAGTCTTGCACAATTCACAGCGCTCACCGTAGCACATACCCTCCCCAATGTCTATCACCCAGCCACCCCATCCCTCCCACCCCCAACCACTCCTGTAACACTCAGTTTCTTTCCTGAGATTAAGAATTCCTCATATCAGTGAGGTCATGTGATACATGTCTTTCTCTGATTGACTTATTTCACTCAGCATAACACCCTCCAGTTCCATCCACGTCGTTGCAAATGGCAAGATCTCATTCCTTTTGATGGCTGCATAATATTCCATTATGTATATATACCACATCTTCTTTATCCATTCATCTGTCGATGGGCATCTTGGCTCTTTCCACAGTTTGGCTATTGTGGACATTGCTGCTATAAACATTGGGGTGCACGTACCCCTTCGGGTCCCTACATTTGTATCCTTGGGGTAAATACCCAGTAGTGTAATTGCTGGATCGAACGGTAGCTCTAATTTCAACTGTTTGAGGAACCTCCATACTGTTTTCCAGAGGGGTTGCACCAGCTTGCAATCCCACCAAGAGTGTAGGAGGGTTCCCCTTTCTCCACATCCCCGCCAACATCTGTCGTTCCCTGACTTGTTAATTTTAGCCATTCTGACGGGGGTGAGGTGGTATCTCATGGAGGTTTTGATTTGGATTTCCCTGATGCCGAGCGATGTTGAGCACTTTTCCTTGGGCCTGTTGGCCATTTGGATGTCTTCTTTGGAGAAATGTCTGTTCATGTCTTCTGCCCATTTCTTGATTGGATTATTTGTTCTTTGGGTGTTGAGTTTGATAAGTTCTTTATAGATTTTGGAGACTAGCCCTTTATCTGATATGTCATTTGCAAATATTTTCTCCCATTCTGTCGGTTGTCTTTTGGTTTTGTGGACTGTTTCTTTTGCTGTGCCAAAGCTTTTTATCTTGATGAAATCCCAATAGTTCATTTTTGCCCTGGCTTCCCGTGCCTTTGGCGATGTTTCTAGGAAGAAGTTGCTGCGGCTAAGGTCGAAAAGGTTGCTACCTGTGTTCTCCTTTAGGATTTGGATGGACTCCTGTCTCACGTTTAGGACTTTCAACCATTTGGAGTCTATTTTTGTGTGTGGTGTAAGCAAATGGTCCAGTTTCATTCTTCTGCATGTGGCTGTCCAATTTTCCCAACACCATTTGTTGAAGAGACTGTCTCTTTTCCATTGGACATTCTTTCCTGCTTTGTCAAAGATAAGTTGACCATAGAGTTGAGGGTCCATTTCTGGGCTCTCGATTCTGTTCCATTGATCGATGTGTCTGTTTTTGTGCCAGTACCATACTGTCTTGATGATGACAGCTTTGTAATAGAGCTGGAAGTCCGGAATTGTGATGCCGCCAGCTTTGCTTTTCTTTTTCAGTATTCCTCTGGCTATTCTGGATCTCTTCTGGTTCCATACAAATTTTGGGATTATTTGTTCCATTTCTTTGTAAAAAGTGGATGGTATTTTGATGGGGATTGCATTGAATGTGTAGATTCTTCTAGGTAGCATTGACATCTTCACAATGTGGATTCTCCCAATCCATGAGCATGGAACGTTTTTCCATTTCTTTGTGTCTTCTTCAATTTCTTTCATGAGTATTTTATAGTTTTCTGAGTACAAATCCTTTGCCTCTTTGGTTAGATTTATTCCTAGGTATCTAATGGTTTTGGGTGCAATTGTAAATGGGATAGACTCCTTGATTTGTCTCTCTTCGGTCTTGTTGTTGGTGTATAGGAATGCCACTGATTTCTGTGCATTGATTTTACAGCCTGCTACTTGACTGAATTCCTGTATGAGTTCTAGCAGTTTTGGGCTGGAGTCTTTTGGGTTTTCCACATAAAGTATCATATCATCTGCAAAGAGTGAGAGTTTGACTTCCTCTTTGCCGATTTGGATGCCTTGGATTTCTTTTTGTGATCTGATTGCTGTGGCTAGGACTTCTAATACTATGTTGATTAGCAGTGGTGAGAGTGGACATCCCTGCCGCGTTCCTGACCTTAGGGGAAAAGCTCTCAGCCTTTCCCCATTGAGAATGATATTCGCTGTAGGTTTTTCATAGATGGCTTTTATGATATTGAGGTATGTACCCTCTATCCCTATACTCTGAAGAGTTTTGATCAAGAAAGGATGTTGTACTTTGTCAAATGCTTTTTCTGCATCTACTGAGAGGATCATATGATTCTTGTTCTTTCTTTTGTTAATGTATTGTATCACGTTGATTGATTTGCGGATGTTGAACCAGCCTTGCAGCCCAGGAATAAATCCCACCTGCTCATGGTGAATAATCCTTTTAATGTACTGTTGGATCCTATTGGCTAGTATTTTGGTGAGAATTTTTGCATCCATGTTCATCAAGGCTATTGGTCTGTAATTCTCTTTTTTGATGGGGTCTTTGTCTGGTTTTGGCATCAAGGTAATGCTGGCCTCATAAAACGAATTTGGACGTTTCCCTTCCATTTCTATTTTTTGGAACAGTTTCAGGAGAATAGGAATTAATTCTTCTTGAAATGTCTGATAGAATTCCCCTGGGAAGCCATCTGGCCCTGAGCTTTTGTTTCTTGGGAGATTTTTGATGACTGCTTCAATTTCCTTAGGGGTTATAGGTCTGTTCAGGTTTTCTATTTCTTCCTGGTTCAGTTTTGGTAGTTGATACATCTCTAGGAATGCACCCATTTCTCCCAGGTTATCTAATTTGCTGGCATAGAGTTGCTCATAATATGTTCTTATAATTGTTTGTATTTCTTTGGTGTTGGTTGTGATCTCTCCTCTTTCATTCATAATTTTGTTGATTTGTGTCATTTCTCTTTTCTTTTTGATCAGTCTGGCCAGGGGTTTATCAATCTTGTTAATTCTTTCAAAGAACCAGCTCCTACTTTCGTTGATCTCTTCTACTGTTCTTTTGGTTTCTAGTTCATTGATTTCTGCTCTGATCTTTATGATTTCTCTTCTCCTGCTGGGTTTAGGCTTTATTTGCTGTTCTTTCTCCAGCTCCTTTAGGTGTAGGGTTAGGTTGTGTATTTGAGACCTTTCTTCTTTCTTGAGAAAGGCTTGTATTGCTATATACTTTCCTCTCAGGACTGCCTTTGCTGTATCCCAAAGATTTTGGACAGTTGTGTTTTCATTTTCATTGGTTTCCATGAATTTTTTTAAATTCTTCTTTAATTTCCTGGTTGACCCATTCATTCTTTAGTAGGATGCTCTTTAGCCTCCATGTATTTGAGTTCTTTCCGACTTTCCTCTTGTGGTTGAGCTCTAGTTTCAAAGCATTGCGGTCTGAAAATGTGCAGGGAATGATCCCAATCTTTTGGTACCGATTGAGACCTGATTTGTGACCTAGGATGTGATCAATTCTGGAGAATGTTCCATGGGCACTAGAGAAGAATGTGTATTCCGTTGCTTTGGGATGGAATGTTCTGAATATGTCTGTGAAGTCCATTTGGTCCAAGGTGTCATTTAAAGTCTTTATTTCCTTGTTGATCTTTTGCTTAGATGATCTGTCCATTTCAGTCAGGGGGGTGTTAAAGTCCCCCACTATTATTGTATTGTTGTCAATGTGTTTCTTTGCTTTTGTTATTAATTGCCTTATATAATTGGCTGCTCCCATGTTCGGGGCATAGATATTTACAATTGTTAGATCTTCTTGTTGGATAGACCCTTTAAGTAGGATATAGTGTCCTTCCTCATCTCTTACTACAGTCTTTGTTTTAAAATCTAGTTTTTCTGATATAAGGATTGCCACCCCAGCTTTCTTTTGGTTTCCATTAGCATGGTAAATGGTTTTCCACCCCCTCACTTTCAATCTGGGGGTGTCTTTGGGTCTAAAATGAGTCTCTTGCAGACAGCATATGGATGGGTCTTGTTTTTTAATCCAATCTGATAGCCTGTGTCTTTTGATTGGGGCATTGAGCCCATTTACATTCAGGGTAACTATTGAAAGTATGAATTTAGTGCCATTGCATTACCTGTAAGGTGACTGTTAACTGTCTGTTGTCTGTGTTCGTTTCTGATCTTTGCTGCTTTTAGGTTCTCTCTTTGCTTAGAGGACCCCTCTCAATATTTCTTGGAGGGCTGGTTTCGTGTTTGCAAATTCCTTTAGTTTTTGTTTGTTCTGGAAGCTTTTTATCTCTCCTTCTATTTTCAATGACAGCCTCGCTGGATATAGTATTCTCGGCTGCATATTTTTCTCGTTTAGTGCTCTGAAGATATCTTGCCAGTCCTTTCTGGCCTGCCAGGTCTCTGTGGATAGGTCTGTTGCCAATCTAATGTTTCTACCATTGTAGGTTACATATCTCTTCCCCCGAGCTGCTTTCAGGATTTTCTCTTTGTCTCTGAGACTCGTAAGTTTTACTATTAGATGTCGGGGTCTTGACCTATTATTATTGATTTTGAGAGGGGTTCTCTGTGCCTCCTGGATTTTAATGCCTGTTTCCTTCCTCACATTAGGGAAATTCTCTGCTATAATTTGCTCCAATATACCTTCTGCCCCTCTCTCTCTCTCTTCTTCTTCTGGGATCCCAATTATTCTAATGTTGTTTCGTCTTATTGTATCACTTATCTCTCGAATTCTGCCCTCGTGATCCTGTAGTTGTTTCTCTCTCTTTTTCTCAGCCTCTTTATTTTCCATCATTTGGTCTTCTATATCGCTGATTCTCTCTTCTGCCTCATTTATCCTAGCATTTAGTGCCCCCATTTTTGATTGCACCTCATCAATAGCCTTTTTGATTTCGAATTGGTTAGATTTTAGTTCTTTTATTTCTCCAGAAAGGGTTTCTCTAATAACTCCCACGCTTTTTTCAAGCCCAGCGAGTATCTTTCAAGTCATGATTCTGAACTCTAGGTCCGACATCGTACTAATGTCCATATTGAGTAGGTCCCTGGCTGACGGTACTACCTCTTGTTCTTTTTGCTGAGGTGATTTCTTTCGTCTTGTCATTTTGTCCAGAGGAGAATAGATGAATGAGAGAACAAAATGCTAACATGTTTACAATGTCCCCAGCAAATATACTGTATACAAATCAGAAAAGACCTGAGACCAGGGGAAAAGAAAGGGAAAGAAAGAAAAAAGAAAAAGAAAAAAAAAGAAAAAAAAGATAAAAACAAAAACAAAACAATATATAAAAAGCAGAATATGATCAAATATGATCAGGCTAGTGCATAAATCAGTGCCACACACTAGATTTTGGACGTATTTCGGTCTGTTAGAAAAAAGTGCCTCCTAAAATTTTAAAGGAAGAAAGACAGATAGGTACAAAATAAGGGTTGATACAATGAAGGGATGGAAGATGACTGTAAAGATGAAAATTACAAAAGATTTTATAAAAGGACTCGATAAGATAAGTTGTTTGAAAAAAGAAAGAAGATTTAAGAAAAAAAAAAGGAAAAAGGGAGAGAATGTGATCAGGCAGGAGACTAGAACAAAGCCATACACTCGTGATTTAGGGTATATTTTGATCTGTTAGAAGAAACTGTATCTCAAAATTTTAAAGAGAGAACAACTTATATATATATGCCGAAAATAAGGGTAACTACTATGAAGGGATAAAATATGACTCTAAAAATGAAAAATAAAAAATGTTTTTTTTTTTAAAAAAGGGATTGATAAGATGTTGGTTGAAAAAGGGAAAAAGAAAAATAAAAAAAAAACAGTCAACAAAAATTAACTTTGATGAAATAATGAATCATGGTAAAAAAAAAAAAAAAAAAGCCATGAATCTATGTGCAGTATTCCCCTAGCGCTGGAGTTCTCCCATTCTCCTTGATCGATCAACTTGGTCTTGGCTTGCTGGCTGTTTGTGCTGATCTTCTGGGGGAGGGGCCTGTTGTTGTGGTTTCCAAATGTCTTTGCCGGAGGCGGAATTGCCCCGCCCTGGTCGGTCCGGGCTAAGGAAGCTGCTCCAGTTTGCTCTCAGTAGCTTTTGTTCCCTACAAGCTCTCGGTACAGCTTTGGAGGAGCAGGGCAGAAATGGTGGCCTCCCAATCTCCACCCGGAGGAGCTGAGAACTCGGGGCCCCGCTCCTCAGTGTGCCCCCAGAGAAAAGCAGTCACTTCCGTGTCCCCGGTGTCCGGCCGCACTCCGTGCTCACCCGGCCTGTGACCGAGCGTTGCTATCTCTGGCACCCGACCCCGTGTGGAGTCTCCAAACCCAGCAGATCCCTGCAGTGCGTTCCCGCACCGCTCCTCCCCGGGAAGGAAAGGGAGTCTCCCCGGATCTGCTGTTTGTTGGGTCCCTGCTGGAGGAGCCGTGCCCCGACTGGGCCGCAGATCACAGTTTATGGCAACCCCGAGCTGAGAGCCCGCGACTCTGCTCCGTCTCTGCAGCCGGCTTCCCTGCTTCGATACCTGGGAGCTCTGCCACCCTCAGGCACCCCTGGTCTCTCTGTGACCCCAAGGGTCCTGAGACCACACTATCCCGGGAGGATTCCACCCCCCGCTTAGCCACTGCAGCGACGTCCCTCCGCCGAGCCAATTTCTAAAAGGTCCGATTTTGTGCTCCGCGGCTCTATCACTTGCCAGAAGCGGCCGGCGGAGGCCCCTCCCCCGCCGTCTAGCCTCCCGAATATCGCCTCGGATTCACTTCTCCGCACGTCCTACCTTCCAGTAAGTGGTCGCTTCTCTGTTCAGAGAGTTGTTGCTACTCTCCTGTTCGATCTCCTGTTGAGTTCCTCTGTTTTGGTTTTAATCTTTTTTTTTTTTCTCTTTCTTTTTTCTTTCTTTCCCTTTCTTTTCCCCTGGTTTCAGGTCTTTTCTGATTTGTATACAGTATATTTGCTGGGGACGTTGTAAACCTGTTAGCATTTTGTTCTCTCATTCATCTATTCTCCTCTGGACAAAATGACAAGACGAAAAAAATCACCTCAGCAAAAAGAACAAGAGGTACTACCGTCAGCCAGGGACCTACTCAATACGGACGTTAGTACGATGTCGGACCTAAAGTTCAGAATCATGACTTTAAAGATACAAGCTGGGCTTGAAAAAAGCGTGGAAGTTATTAGAGAAACTCTTTCTGGAGAAATAAAAGAACTACAATCTAACCAAGTCGAAATCAAAAAGGCTATTGATGAGGTGCGGTCAAAAATGGGGGCACTAACTGCTAGGATAAATGAGGCAGAAGAGAGAATCAGCGATATAGAAGACCAAATGATGGAAAGTAAAGAGGCTGAGAAAAAGAGGGAGAAACAACTACAGGATCACGAGGGCAGAATTCGAGAGATAAGTGATTCGATAAGACGAAACAGCATTGGAATAATTGGGATCCCAGAAGAAGAAGAAAGAGAGAGAGGGGCAGAAGGTATATTGGAGCAAATAATAGCAGAGAACTTCCCTAATGTGAGGAAGGAAACAGGCATCAAAATCCAGGAGGCACAGAGAACCCCTCTCAAAATCAATAATAATAGGTCAACACCCCGACATCTAATAGTAAAACTTACGAGTCTCACAGACAAAGAGAAAATCCTGAAAGCAGCTCGGGAGAAGAGATATGTAACCTACAATGGTAAAAATATTAGATTGGCAACAGACCTATCCACAGAGACCTGGCAGGCCAGAAAGGACTGGCAAGATATCTTCAGAGCACTAAACGAGAAAAATATGCAGCCAAGAATACTATATCCAGCTAGGCTGTCATTGAAAATAGAAGGAGAGATAAAAAGCTTCCAGGAAAAACAAAAACTAAAGGAATTTGCAAACATGAAACCAGCCCTCCAAGAAATATTGAAAGGGGTCCTCTAAGGAAAGAGAGAGCCTAAAACCAGCAAAGATCAGAAAGGAACACAGACAACATAGAGTAACAGTCACCTTACAGGCAATACAATGGCACTAAATTCATACCTTTCAATAGTTACCCTGAATGTAAATGGGCTCAATGCCCCAATCAAAAGACACAGGCTATCAAATTGGATTAAAAAACAAGACCCATCCATATTCTGTCTGCAAGAGACTCATTTTAGACCCAAAGACACCCCCAGATTGAAAGTGAGGGGGTGGAAAACCATTTACCATGCTAATTGAAACCAAAAGAAAGCTGGGGTGGCAATCCTTATATCAGACAAACTAGATTCTAAAACAAAGACTGTAATAAGAGTTGAGGAAGGACACTATATCCTACTTAAAGGGTCTGTCCAACAAGAAGATCTAACAATTGAACATATCTATGCCCCGAACATGGGAGCAGCCAATTATATAAGGCAATTAATAAAAAAGCAAAGAAACACATTGACAACAATACAATAATAGTGGGGGACTTTAACACCCCTCTGACTGAAATGGACAGATCATGAAAGCAAAAGATCAACAAGGAAATAAAGACTTTAAATGACACACTGGACCAAATGGACTTCACAGACATATTCAGAACATTCCATCCCAAAGCAACGGAATACACATTCTTCTCTAGTGCCCATGGAACATTCTCCAGAATCGATCACATCCTAGGTCACAAATCAGGTCTCAACCGGTACCAAAAGATTGGGATCATTCTCTGCATATTTTCAGACCACAACGCTTTGAAACTAGACATCAATCACAAGAGGAAAGTCGGAAAGAACTCAAATACATGGAGGCTAAAGAGCATCCTACTAAAGAATGAATGGGTCAACCAGGAAATTAAAGAAGAATTAAAAAAATTCATGGAAACCAATGAAAATGAAAACACAACTGTCCAAAATCTTTGGGATACAGCAAAGGCAGTCCTGAGAGGAAAGTATATAGCAATACAAGCCTTTCTCAAGAAACAAGAAAGGTCTCAAATACACAACCGAACCCTACACCTAAAGGAGCTGGAGAAAGAACAGCAAATAAAGCCTAAACCCAGCAGGAGAAGAGGAATCATAAAGATCAGAGCAGAAATCAATGAACTAGAAACCAAAAGAACAGTAGAACAGATCAACGAAACTACGAGCTGGTTCTTTGAAAGAATTAACAAGATTGATAAACCGATGGCCAGACTGATCAAAAAGAAAAGAGAAATGACCCAAATCAACAAAATCATGAATGAAAGAGGAGAGATCACAAGCAACACCAAAGAAATACAAACAATTAAAAAAACATATTATGAGCAACTCTATGTCAGCAAATTAGATAACCTGGAAGAAATGGGTGCATTCCTAGAGATGTATCAACGACCAAAACTGAAACAGGAAGAAATAGAAAAGCTGAACAGACCTATAACCACTAAGGAAATTGAAGCAGTCATCAAAAATCTCCCAACAAACAAAAGCCCAGGGCCAGATGGCTTCTCAGGGGAATTCTATCAAACATTTAAAGAAGAATTAACACCAATTCTCCTGAAACTGTTCCAAAAAATAGAAATGGAAGGGAAACGTCCAAATTCGTTTTATGAGGCCACCATTACCTTGACCCCAAACCAGACAAAGACCTCATCAAAAAGGAGAAGTACAGACCAATATCCTTGATGAACATGGATGCAAAAATTCTCACCAAAATACTAGACAATAGGATCCAACAGTACATTAAAAGAATTGTTCACCACGACCAAGTGGGATTTATCCCTGGGCTGGAAGGCTGGTTCAACATCCGCAAATCAATCAACGTGATACAATACATTAACAAAAGAAAGAACAAGAATCATATGATCCTCTCAATAGATGCAGAAAAAGCATTTGACAAAGTACAGCATCCTTTCTTGATCAAAACACTTCAGAGTATAGGGATAGAGGGTACATACCTCAATATCATAAAAGCCATCTACGAAAAACCTACAGCGAATATCATTCTCAATGGAGAAAAGCTGAGAGCTTTTCCCCTAAGGTCAGGAACGCGGCAGGGATGTCCACTCTCACCACTGCTATTCAACATAGTATTAGAAGTCCTAGCCACAGCAATCAGACCACAAAAAGAAATCCAAGGCATCCAAATCGGCAAAGAGGAAGTCAAACTCTCACTCTTTGCAGATGATATGATACTGTATGTGGAAAACCCAAAAGACTCCACCCCAAAGCTGCTAGAACTCATACAGGAATTCAGTCAAGTAGCAGGCTATAAAATCAATGCACAGAAATCAGTGGCATTCCTATACACCAACAACAAGGCAGAAGAGAGACAAATCAAGGAGTCGATCCCATTCACAATTGCACCCAAAACCATTAGATACCTAGGAAGAAATCTAACCAAAGAGGCAAAGGATCTGTACTCAGAAAACTATAAAATACTCATGAAAGAAATTGAAGAAGACACAAAGAAATGGAAAAACGTTCCATGCTCATGGATTGGGAGAATCAAGATTGTGAAGATGTCAATGCTACCTAGAGCAATCTACACATTCAATGCAATCCCCATCAAAATAACATCCACTTTTTTCAAAGACATGGAACAAATAATCCTAAAATTTGTATGGAACCAGAAGAGACCCCGAATAGCCAGAGGAATACTGAAAAAGAAAAGCAAAGGTGGCGGCATCACAATTCCGGACTTCCAGCTCTATGACAAAGCTGTCATCATCAAGACACTATGGTACTGGCACAAGAACAGACACATCGATCAGTGGAACAGAATCGAGAGCCCAGAAAAGGACCCTCAACTCTATGGTCAACTTATCTTTGACAAAGCAGGAAAGAATGTCCAATGGAAAAGAGACAGTCTCTTCAACAAATGGTGTTGGGAAAATTGGACAGCCACATGCCGAAGAATGAAACTGGACCATTTGCTTACACCACACACAAAAATAGACTCCAAATGGTTGAAAGACCTAAACGTGAGACAGGAGTCCATCCAAATCCTAAAGGAGAACACAGGTAGCAACCTTTTCGACCTTAGCCGCAGCGACTTCTTCCTAGAAACATCGCCAAAGGCACGGGAAGCCAGGGCAAAAATGAACTATTGGGATTTCATCAAGATAAAAAGCTTTGGCACAGCAAAAGAAACAGTCCACAAAACCAAAAGACAACCGACAGAATGGGAGAAAATATTTGCAAATGACATAACAGATAAAGGGCTAGTCTCCAAAATCTATAAAGAACTTATCAAACTCAACACCCAAAGAACAAATAATCCAATCAAGAAATGGGCAGAAGACATGAACAGACATTTCTCCAAAGAAGACATCCAAATGGCCAACAGGCCCATGAAAAAGTGCTCAACATCGCTCGGCATCAGGGAAATCCAAATCAAAACCTCCATGAGATACCACCTCACCCCCGTCAGAATGGCTAAAATTAACAAGTCAGGGAACGACAGATGTTGGCGGGGATGTGGAGAAAGGGGAACCCTCCTACACTGTTGGTGGGAATGCAAGCTGGTGCAACCCCTCTGGAAAACAGTATGGAGGTTCCTCAAACAGTTGAAATTAGAGCTAGCGTTCGATCCAGCAATTGCACTACTGGGTATTTACCCCAAAGATACAAAGGTAGGGACCCGAAGGGGTACGTGCACCCCAATGTTTATAGCAGCAATGTCCACAATAGTCAAACTGTGGAAAGAGCCAAGATGCCCATCGACAGATGAATGGATAAAGAAGAAGTGGTATATATACACAATGGAATATTATGCAGCCATCAAAAGGAATGAGATCTTGCCATTTGCAATGACGTGGATGGAACTGGAGGGTGTTATGCTGAGTGAAATAAGTCAATCAGAGAAAGACATGTATCATATGACCTCACTGATATGAGGAATCCTTAATCTCAGGAACAAACTGAGGGTTGCTGGAGTGGTCGGGGGTGGGAGGGATAGCGTGGCTGGGTGATGGACATTGGGGAGGGTATGTGCTACGGTGAGCGCTGTGAATTGTGTAAGACTGTTGAATCACAGATCTGTACTTCTGAAATAAATAACGCAACATATTTTAAGAAAAAAGAAAAAGAAGAAGATAGCAGGAGAGGAAGAATGAAGGGGGATAAGTCAGACGGGGAGACGAACCAGGAGAGATGATGGACTCTGAAAAACAAACTGAGGTTTCTGGAGGGGAGGAGGGTGGGGGCATGTGTTAGCCTGGTGATGGGTATTGAGGAGGGCACGTTTTGCATGGAGCACTGGGTGTTATGAACAAAAAAATGAATCATGGAACAGTACACCAAAACAAATTATGTAATATATGGTGATTAACATAACAATAAAAAAATTAAAAAAAAAAAAAGAAATGGAGGCCTTCCTGGAAACCTATAACCTGCCAAGACTGAAACAGGAAGAAATTGACAACATGTATAGGCCAATAACCAGTAATGAGATGGAAGCAGTGATCAAAAACCTCCCAAAAAACAAGAGTCCAGGGCCTGATGGATTCCCTGGGGAATTCTACCAAACATTCAAATAAAAATCATACCTATTTGACTGAAGCTCTTTCAAAAAATAGAAACAGAAGGAAAACTTCCAAACTCATTCTATGAGGCCAGCATTACCTTAATCCCCAAACCAGGCAAAGACGCCATCAAAAAGGACAATTTCAGACCGATATCCTGATGAATATGGATTCCAAAATCCTCAACAAAATCCTAGCTAATAGGATCCAACAATACATTAAAAGGATCATCCTCCACGACCAAGTGGGATTTATCCCCGGGATGCAAGGGTGGTTCGATATTTGCAAATCAATCAATGTGATAGAACACATTAATAAGAGGAGGGAGAAGAACCATATGGTCCTCTCAATTGATGCAGAAAAAGCATTTGACAAAATACCACACCCTTTCCTGATTAAAACTCTTCAGAGTATAGGGATAGAGGGAACATTCCTCAAGTTCATAAAATCCATCTATGAAAAACCCACAGCGAATATGATCCTCAATGGGGAAAAGCTGAGAGCATTTCCCTTAAGATCAGGAACACATCAAGGATGCCCACTTTCACCACTACTGTTCAACTTGGCAAAGAAGAAGTCAAACTCTCTCTTTTTGCAGACGACATGATACTTTATGTGGAAAACCCAAAGACTCCATCCCCAAGTTACTAGACCTCATATAGCAATTCAGTAATGTAGCGGGATACAAAATCAATGCACAGAAATCAGTTGCTTTCTTATACACTAACAATGCAACTGTAGCAAGAGAAATTAGAGAAACGATTCCATTTACAATAGCACCAAAAACCATAAGATACCTCGTAATAAACCTAACCAAAAAGGTAAAAGATCTATACTCTAGGAACTACAGAACACTCATGAAAGCAATTGAAGAAGACACAAAAAGATGGAAAAATATTCCATGCTCATGGATTGGAAGAATAAACATTGTTAAAATGTCTATGCTACCCAGTGCAATCTATCCCTTCAATGCCATCCCGATCAAAATTCCAATGACATTTTTCAAAGTGCTGGAACAAACAATCCTAAAATTTGTATGGAATCAAAAAAGACCCCGAATCGCCAAGGAAATGTTGACAAAGAAAAACAAAGCTGGGGGAATCACGTTGCCCGATTTCAAGCTATATTACAAAGCTGTGATCACGAAGGCAGCATGGTACTGGCACAAAAACAGACGTATAGACCAATGGAACAGAATAGAGAGCCCAGATATGAACCCTCAACTCTATGGTCAAATAATCTTTGACAAAGCAGGAAGAAATATGCAATGGAAAAAAGACAGTCTCTTCAATAAATGGTGCTGGGAAAATTGGACAGCCACATGCAGAAGAATTAAACTCAACCATTCTCTGACACCATTCCCAAAGATAAACTCAAAGTGGATGAAAGACCTCAATGTGAGAAAGAAATCCATCAAAATCCTAGAGCAGAACATAGGCAGTAACCTGTTTGACATCATCCACAGCAACTTCTTTCAAGATACATCTCCAAAATCTAGTGAAACAAAAGCAAAAAATGAACTTTGGGGTCTTCATCAATATAAAAAGCCTTTACACAGCAAAGGAAACAGTCAACAAAACAAAGCAGCAGCCCACAGAATGGGAGAAGATATTTGCAAATGACACTACAGGTAAAGGGCTGGTATCCAAGATCTATAAAGAACTTCTCAAACTCAACACCCAAAAAACAAACAATCAAGTCAAAAAGTGGACAGAAGTTATGAAAAGACACTTCTCCAAAGAAGACATACAAATGGCTAACAGACACATGAAAAAATGTTCATCATCATTAGCCATCAGGGAAATTTGATTCAAAACCACATTGAGATACCACCTTACACGAGTTAGAATGGCAAAAATGGACAAGGAAAGAAACAACAAATGTTGGAGAGGTTGTGGAAAAAGGGGAACCCTCTTACACTGTTGGTGGAAATGCAAATTGGTACAGCCACCTTGGAAAACAGTGTGGCGGATCCTCAAAAATTGAAAAATAGAGCTACACTATGACCCAGCAATTGCACTCCTAGGTATTTACCCCAAAGACACAGATGTAGTGAAAAGAAGGGCCATATGCACCCCAATGTTCATAGAAGCAGTGCCCGCAATAGCCAAGCTGTGGAAAGAGCTGAGATGCCCTTCAACAGATGAATGGATAAAGAAGATGTGGTCCATATATACAATGGAATATTACTCAGCCATCAGAAAGGATGAATACCCAACTTTTACATCAACATGGATGGGACTGGAGAAGATTATGCTAAGTGAAATAAGTCAAGCAGAGAAAATCAATTATCATATGGTTTCACTTATTTGTGGAACATAAGGAATAACATGGAGGACACTAGGAGAAGGAAGGGAAAAATGAGGGGGGGGATTTGGAGTGAGAGATGAAACGTGAGAGACTATGGACTCTGAGAAACAAACAGGGTTTTAGAGGGCAGGGGGGAGGGGGGATTGGGTATTAAGGTAGGCACGTACTGCATGGAGCACTGGGTGTTATATGAAAACACGGATCGTGGATCACCACATCGAAAATTATGATGTATTGTATGGTGACTAACATAACATAATAAAATTAAAATAAATAAATAAATAAATAAGGGATTGATAAGATGTTGGTTGAAAAAGGGAAAAAGAAAAATTCAAAAAAAAAAAGACAGTTAAAAAAATTGACTTTGAAAGACTAAAGAATCATGGTAAAAAGCCATGAATTCTATGTGCAGTATTCCCCTAGCGTTGGAGTTCTGCTGTTCTCATTGATGGGTAAACTTGCTCTTGGCTGGCTGTTCTTGCTGATCGTCTGGGGGAGGGGTCTGTTGCCATGGTTCCCAAATGTCTTTGCAGGAGGTGGAATTGCCCCGCCCTTGTCACGTCCGGGCGAAATAATCTGCTCAGGTTTGCTCTCAGGGGCTTTTGTTCCTTGCTAGCTTTCTGTCCAGCTTCGGAGGACGAGAGTGAAAATGGCGGCCTCCCAATCTCCGCCCTGGAGGAGCCGAGAACTCGGGGCCCCGCTCCTTAGTGAACCCCAGAGAAAAGCAGTCAATCACTCCCATCTTCCCGGTCTCTGGCCGCACTCCGTGCTCACCCGGCCTGTGACCGAGCATTTCTATCTCTGGCACCCAATCCGGTGTGGAGTCTCCACCCAGCAGATCCCTGAGGTGCGCTCCTGTGCCGCTCCTCCCAGGGGAGGAAGCGGAGTCTCCCCGTATCTGCTGCTTGTTGGGTCCCTACTGGAAGAGCAGTGGCCCGACTGTGTCGCCGATCACAGTTTATGGCAACCCTGAGCTGAGAGCCCACTCCTTGGCTCTGTCTCTGCAGCCAGCTTCCCTGCTCCGATACCTGGGAACTCTGCCACATCAGGCAGCCCTGGTCTTTCTGTGACACCGAGGGTCCTGACACCACACTGTCCCGTGAGGGTTCCACCCCCACTTAGCCACTGGAGCGATGTCCCTCAGCACAGCCGACTTCTAAAAGTTCCGATTTTGTGCTCTGAGGCTCTATCACTTGCCAGAAGCGGCCGACAGAGGCCCCCTCCCCCGCCATCTATCCTCCCGAATATCGCCTCGGATTCACTTCTCTGCACATCCTACCCTCCAGAAAGTGGTCGCTTTTCTGTTGAGAGTTGTTGCTATTCTTTTCTTCGATCTCCTGTTGCGTTTGTAGGTGTTCAGAATGGTTTGATCCCTATCCAGCTGAATTCCTGGGACCAGATGAAATCCAGGTCTCCTACTCCTCTGCCACCTTGCTCCACCCCCCACTAAGTTAGTCCTGAGAATGTATTCTTAAATGTCAGGATGCTGGGACTGAAATCTGGTTTCTGGTACTTACTAGTCACACGAAACCAGGTAAATTGCTTCTCTCTGTGTCCTCAGCTTATTTGGGAAAATAAAATGGGAATGAAAATAATGATTTTATAGATTATTGAAACATCAATAAGATTAAAGCTTGGCTGCAAAATTCCCCCCCAAATAAGTGACATTTTAATTGAGGTAATGGATATTGCCTATTATTCATATTTAGGGACATGGTGGGAATAGAGAAATGCTTAAAGCTATTTATCACCAATGGTTTTTTCCTCCATTAGATTCATTCAGTATAAACCCAACCTTACTTTTTAATACTTTGGAATGTTCTAAGTGAATTTCACAGAGGTTGCTGATTGACTTGACCAGCAAACTGGATTCTTAGTGGTGGTGGTGGTGGTGGTGGTGGTGGGGATGATGGTGGTGATGGTGGTGTAGATGCTTACTGTTGGGTTGTGTTGGTGGGGGAGTGTCACTTCAACCTAGGTCCTCAGAAATGTCTAATGTGACCCCTCTCCCATTAATAAATCCTAGCCTTTCAAAAGAACAGGTGAAACTAATAAATGACTTCTTTTAGACACCCTGCAGCTGCAGCTCATGAACACCTCTGCTTATTACACCTACCTCCTCCTCAAGAGCTTGATCTACTCCGGCATCATCACCTTCAATCTGCTTGGGAGACCAGCACTCTGTGACAATCGGAAGAGTTCCTAACACATGGTTGCACCAAGGGTCCACTTTTCCCCATTGGCTACTGTTGCTAAAAGTGTCTGCTGAGCATCTAGTCGGATTTGGGTTTGGGTTATTTCAGTCCACACATGTCGCTTTTTATTGTGTCATTATTGCAGAACAGGTTTACAAACCATTGGGCAAACTGAAACTTTCACTCTGCAGCAATAACAAATTCTGCCATGATTCAGGGGCGGGGCCAGGGGGCCACAGGGGCCTCAGCACCACTCACTGCTTAATGTCCACCAGCTCCTCAGAGCCACCCAGTCCCCATGCCTCTGAGTACAGACAGCATGCAGCTTCTAGTCATGTCCCCCAGGGACCTTTAATCAGATAACTGCCTGGAAGCTTTTTAATTTACACATCTGGAAGCTGCCATCCGTCCCACCTGAATTTTGTACTGTTTTTCATATTAGGCACACACAAGAAAACAACTAAAGCGCTACTTTGGCTTCTGTGTACTTTCATTTGGTGCAATCTGAGAGTCCAAGGTAAGGGACAGCATGACAACTGAGCCTTCCAATTCAGCATTGGTTGTAATATTGGTCAATTCCACATTTCTACTTCATTCCCTAAGAAAGTCCTTATGATGCCTTCTTTGGGGCACCAGCCCCAGGGAAGCCACAGCCAGTGAAGTGCCCAGGTTATTTCTCCTTCAAAGTTCAGCAGATTCACTCATTTGGTTGAAGACATTCTGGTGGTAACAGTACAACATGTCGCATGACTGGCATCATGCGACATGGTGTGCTCAGACCTATCCCAGTGTGTCACGGATATCATGTTTCCTGATTTCAGAAGAACCTCATAAGAGCCCTACTAACACTGGAAAGGTAGGGTGTTGGAAGGATTAAGTGTTTGGAGTCTGAACCCCAAGGGCCTGGTTTTAAGTCTTGGTTCTATAGCTATTTCAACTCTCTGTACCATAATTTTCTCCTTTGTCAAATGGAGTTACAGTGTGTCCTGTCTCCTGGAGTTGTGTGGATTAGATGAGTTAATTATGTTGGTACGTGCATAAAGATACTAGATGGGCTTGAAAAAAGCGTGGAAGTTATTAGAGAAACCCTTTCTGGAGAAATAAAAGAACTACAATCTAACCAAATCGAAATCAAAAAGGCTATTGATGAGGTGCAATCAAAAATGGGGGCACTAAATGCTAGGATAAATGAGGCAGAAGAGAGAATCAGCGATATAGAAGACCAAATGACGGAAAATAAAGAGGCTGAGAAAAAGAGAGAGAAACAACTGCAGGATCACGAGGGCAGAATTCGAGAGATAAGTGATACGATAAGACGAAACAACATTAGAATAATTGGGATCCCAGAAGAAGAAGAAGAGAGAGAGAGGGGCAGAAGGTATATTGGAGCAAATTATAGCAGAGAACTTCCCTAATGTGAGGAAGGAAACAGGCATTAAAATCCAGGAGGCACAGAGAACCCCTCTCAAAATCAATAATAATAGGTCAACACCCCGACATCTAATAGTAAAACTTACGAGTCTCAGAGACAAAGAGAAAATCCTGAAAGCAGCTCGGGAGAAGAGATATGTAACCTACAATGGTAGAAACATTAGATTGGCAACAGACCTATCCACAGAGACCTGGCAGGCCAGAAAGGACTGGCAAGATACCTTCAGAGCACTAAACGAGAAAAATATGCAGCCGAGAATACTATATCCAGCGAGGCTGTCATTGAAAATAGAAGGAGAGATAAAAAGCTTCCAGAACAAACAAAAACTAAAGGAATTTGCAAACACGAAACCAGCCCTCCAAGAAATATTGAGAGGGGTCCTCTAAGCAAAGAGAGCATCTAAAAGCAGCAAAGAGCAGAAACGAACACAGACAACAGACAGTTAACAGTAACCTTACAGGTAATGCAATGGCACTAAATTCATACCTTTCAATAGTTACCCTGAATGTAAATGGGCTCAATGCCCCAATCAAAAGACACAGGCTATCAGATTGGATTAAAAAACAAGACCCATCCATATGCTGTCTGCAAGAGACTCATTTTAAACCCAAAGACACCCCAGATTGAAAGGGAGGGGGTGGAAAACCATTTACCATGCTAATGGACACCAAAAGAAAGCTGGGGTGGCAATCCTTATATCAGACAAACTAGATTTTAAAACAAAGACTGTAGTAAGAGATGAGGAAGGACACTATATCCTACTTAAAGGGTCTATCCAACAAGAAGATCTAACAATTGTAAATATCTATGCCCCGAACATGGGAGCAGCCCATTATATAAGGCAATTAATAACAAAAGCAAAGAAACACATTGACAACAATACAATAATAGTGGGGGACTTTAACACCCCTCTGACTGAAATGGACAGATCATCTAAGCAAAAGATCAACAAGGAAATAAAGACTTTAAATGACACACTGGACCAAATGGACTTCACAGACATATTCAGAACATTCCATCCCAAAGCAAAGGAATACACATTCTTCTCTAGTGCCCATGGAACATTCTCCAGAATTGATCACATCCTAGGTCACAAATCAGGTCTCAATCGGTACCAAAAGATTGGGATCATTCCCTGCATATTTTCAGACCACAATGCTTGGAAACTAGAACTCAACCACAAGAGGAAAGTCGGAAAGAACTCAAATACATGGAGGCTAAAGAGCCTCCTACTAAAGAATGAATGGGTCAACCAAGAAATTAAAGAAGAATTAAAAAAATTCATGGAAACCAATGAAAATGAAAACACAACTGTCCAAAATCTTTGGGATACAGCAAAGGCAGTCCTGAGAGGAAAGTATATAGCAATACAAGCCTTTCTCAAGAAACAAGAAAGGTCTCAAATACACAACCTAACCCTACACCTAAAGGAGCTGGAGAAAGAACAGCAAATAAAGCCTAAACCCAGCAGGAGAAGAGAAATCATAAAGATCAGAGCAGAAATCAATGAACTAGAAACCAAAAGAACAGTAGAAGAGATCAACGAAAGTAGGAGCTGGTTCTTTGAAAGAATTAACAAGATTGATAAACCCCTGGCCAGACTGATCAAAAAGAAAAGAGAAATGACCCAAATCAACAAAATCATGAATGAAAGAAGAGAGATCACAACCAACACCAAAGAAATACAAACAAAAGAACATATTATGAGCAACTCTATGCCAGCAAATTAGATAACCTGGAAGAAATGGGTGCATTCCTAGAGATGTATCAACTACCAAAACTGAACCAGGAAGAAATAGAAAAGCTGAACAGACCTATTACCACTAAGGAAATTGAAGCAGTCATCAAAAATCTCCCAAGAAACAAAAGCCCAGGGCCAGATGGCTTCCCAGGGGAATTCTATGAGACATTTCAAGAAGAATTAATACCTATTCTCCTGAAAATGTTCCAAAAAATAGAAATGGAATGGAAACTTCCAAACTCATTTTATGAGGCCAGCATTACTTTGATCCCCAAACCAGACAAAGACCCCATCCAAAAGGAGAACTACAGACCAATATCCTTGATGAACATGGATGCAAAAATTCTCACCAAAATACTAGCCAATAGGATCCAACAGTACATTAAAAGGATTATTCACCACGACCAGGTGGGATTTATCCCTGGGCTGCAAGGCTGGTTCAACATCCGCAAATCAATCAACGTGATACAATACATTAACAAAAGAAAGAACAAGAATCATATGATCCTCTCAATAGATGCAGAAAAAGCATTTGACAAAGTACAGCATCCTTTCTTGATCAAAACTCTTCAGAGTATAGGGATAGAGGGTACATACCTCAATATCATAAAAGCCATCTATGAAAAACCTACAGCGAATATCATTCTCAATGGAGAAAGGCTGAGAGCTTTTCCCCTAAGGTCAGGAACGCGGCAGGGATGTCCACTCTCACCAATGCTATTCAACATAGTATTAGAAGTCCTAGCCACAGCAATTAGACAACAAAAAGAAATCCAAGGCATCCAAATCGGCAAAGAGGAAGTCAAACTCTCACTCTTTGCAGATGATATGATACTGTATGTGGAAAACCCAAAAGACTCCACCCCAAAGCTGCTAGAACTCATACAGGAATTCAGTCAAGTAGCAGGCTATAAAATCAATGCACAGAAATCAGTGGCATTCCTATACACCAACAACAAGGCAGAAGAGAGACAAATCAAGGAGTCGATCCCATTCACAATTGCACCCAAAACCATTAGATACCTAGGAAGAAATCTAACCAAAGAGGCAAAGGATCTGTACTCAGAAAACTATAAAATACTCATGAAAGAAATTGAAGAAGACACAAAGAAATGGAAAAACGTTCCATGCTCATGGATTGGGAGAATCAAGATTGTGAAGATGTCAATGCTACCTAGAGCAATCTACACATTCAATGCAATCCCCATCAAAATAACATCCACTTTTTTCAAAGACATGGAACAAATAATCCTAAAATTTGTATGGAACCAGAAGAGACCCCGAATAGCCAGAGGAATACTGAAAAAGAAAAGCAAAGGTGGCGGCATCACAATTCCGGACTTCCAGCTCTATGACAAAGCTGTCATCATCAAGACACTATGGTACTGGCACAAGAACAGACACATCGATCAATGGAACAGAATCGAGAGCCCAGAAAAGGACCCTCAACTCTATGGTCAACTTATCTTTGACAAAGCAGGAAAGAATGTCCAATGGAAAAGAGACAGTCTCTTCAACAAATGGTGTTGGGAAAATTGGACAGCCACATGCAGAAGAATGAAACTGGACCATTTGCTTACACCACACACAAAAATAGACTCCAAATGGTTGAAAGACCTAAACGTGAGACAGGAGTCCATCCAAATCCTAAAGGAGAACACAGGTAGCAACCTTTTCGACCTTAGCCGCAGCGACTTCTTCCTAGAAACATCGCCAAAGGCACGGGAAGCCAGGGCAAAAATGAACTATTGGGATTTCATCAAGATAAAAAGCTTTGGCACAGCAAAAGAAACAGTCCACAAAACCAAAAGACAACCGACAGAATGGGAGAAAATATTTGCAAATGACATAACAGATAAAGGGCTAGTCTCCAAAATCTATAAAGAACTTATCAAACTCAACACCCAAAGAACAAATAATCCAATCAAGAAATGGGCAGAAGACATGAACAGACATTTCTCCAAAGAAGACATCCAAATGGCCAACAGGCCCATGAAAAAGTGCTCAACATCGCTCGGCATCAGGGAAATCCAAATCAAAACCTCCATGAGATACCACCTCACCCCCGTCAGAATGGCTAAAATTAACAAGTCAGGGAACGACAGATGTTGGCGGGGATGTGGAGAAAGGGGAACCCTCCTACACTGTTGGTGGGAATGCAAGCTGGTGCAACCCCTCTGGAAAACAGTATGGAGGTTCCTCAAACAGTTGAAATTAGAGCTAGCGTTCGATCCAGCAATTGCACTACTGGGTATTTACCCCAAAGATACAAAGGTAGGGACCCGAAGGGGTACGTGCACCCCAATGTTTATAGCAGCAATGTCCACAATAGTCAAACTGTGGAAAGAGCCAAGATGCCCATCGACAGATGAATGGATAAAGAAGAAGTGGTATATATACACAATGGAATATTATGCAGCCATCAAAAGGAATGAGATCTTGCCATTTGCAATGACGTGGATGGAACTGGAGGGTGTTATGCTGAGTGAAATAAGTCAATCAGAGAAAGACATGTATCATATGACCTCACTGATATGAGGAATCCTTAATCTCAGGAACAAACTGAGGGTTGCTGGAGTGGTCGGGGGTGGGAGGGATGGGGTGGCTGGGTGATGGACATTGGGGAGGGTATGTGCTACGGTGAGCGCTGTGAATTGTGTAAGACTGTTGAATCACAGATCTGTACTTCTGAAATAAATAACGCAACATATTTTAAGAAAAAAGGAAAAGAAGAAGATAGCAGGAGAGGAAGAATGAAGGGGGGTAAGTCAGACGGGGAGACGAACCAGGAGAGATGATGGACTCTGAAAAACAAACTGAGGTTTCTGGAGGGGAGGAGGGTGGGGGCATGTGTTAGCCTGGTGATGGGTATTGAGGAGGGCACGTTTTGCATGGAGCACTGGGTGTTATGAACAAAAAAATGAATCATGGAACAGTACACCAAAACAAATTATGTAATATATGGTGATTAACATAACAATAAAAAAATTAAAAAAAAAAAAGAAATGGAGGCCTTCCTGGAAACCTATAACCTGCCAAGACTGAAACAGGAAGAAATTGACAACATGTATAGGCCAATAACCAGTAATGAGATGGAAGCAGTGATCAAAAACCTCCCAAAAAACAAGAGTCCAGGGCCTGATGGATTCCCTGGGGAATTCTACCAAACATTCAAATAAAAATCATACCTATTTGACTGAAGCTCTTTCAAAAAATAGAAACAGAAGGAAAACTTCCAAACTCATTCTATGAGGCCAGCATTACCTTAATCCCCAAACCAGGCAAAGACGCCATCAAAAAGGACAATTTCAGACCGATATCCTGATGAATATGGATTCCAAAATCCTCAACAAAATCCTAGCTAATAGGATCCAACAATACATTAAAAGGATCATCCTCCACGACCAAGTGGGATTTATCCCCGGGATGCAAGGGTGGTTCGATATTTGCAAATCAATCAATGTGATAGAACACATTAATAAGAGGAGGGAGAAGAACCATATGGTCCTCTCAATTGATGCAGAAAAAGCATTTGACAAAATACCACACCCTTTCCTGATTAAAACTCTTCAGAGTATAGGGATAGAGGGAACATTCCTCAAGTTCATAAAATCCATCTATGAAAAACCCACAGCGAATATGATCCTCAATGGGGAAAAGCTGAGAGCATTTCCCTTAAGATCAGGAACACATCAAGGATGCCCACTTTCACCACTACTGTTCAACTTGGCAAAGAAGAAGTCAAACTCTCTCTTTTTGCAGACGACATGATACTTTATGTGGAAAACCCAAAGACTCCATCCCCAAGTTACTAGACCTCATATAGCAATTCAGTAATGTAGCGGGATACAAAATCAATGCACAGAAATCAGTTGCTTTCTTATACACTAACAATGCAACTGTAGCAAGAGAAATTAGAGAAACGATTCCATTTACAATAGCACCAAAAACCATAAGATACCTCGTAATAAACCTAACCAAAAAGGTAAAAGATCTATACTCTAGGAACTACAGAACACTCATGAAAGCAATTGAAGAAGACACAAAAAGATGGAAAAATATTCCATGCTCATGGATTGGAAGAATAAACATTGTTAAAATGTCTATGCTACCCAGTGCAATCTATCCCTTCAATGCCATCCCGATCAAAATTCCAATGACATTTTTCAAAGTGCTGGAACAAACAATCCTAAAATTTGTATGGAATCAAAAAAGACCCCGAATCGCCAAGGAAATGTTGACAAAGAAAAACAAAGCTGGGGGAATCACGTTGCCCGATTTCAAGCTATATTACAAAGCTGTGATCACGAAGGCAGCATGGTACTGGCACAAAAACAGACGTATAGACCAATGGAACAGAATAGAGAGCCCAGATATGAACCCTCAACTCTATGGTCAAATAATCTTTGACAAAGCAGGAAGAAATATGCAATGGAAAAAAGACAGTCTCTTCAATAAATGGTGCTGGGAAAATTGGACAGCCACATGCAGAAGAATTAAACTCAACCATTCTCTGACACCATTCCCAAAGATAAACTCAAAGTGGATGAAAGACCTCAATGTGAGAAAGAAATCCATCAAAATCCTAGAGCAGAACATAGGCAGTAACCTGTTTGACATCATCCACAGCAACTTCTTTCAAGATACATCTCCAAAATCTAGTGAAACAAAAGCAAAAAATGAACTTTGGGGTCTTCATCAATATAAAAAGCCTTTACACAGCAAAGGAAACAGTCAACAAAACAAAGCAGCAGCCCACAGAATGGGAGAAGATATTTGCAAATGACACTACAGGTAAAGGGCTGGTATCCAAGATCTATAAAGAACTTCTCAAACTCAACACCCAAAAAACAAACAATCAAGTCAAAAAGTGGACAGAAGTTATGAAAAGACACTTCTCCAAAGAAGACATACAAATGGCTAACAGACACATGAAAAAATGTTCATCATCATTAGCCATCAGGGAAATTTGATTCAAAACCACATTGAGATACCACCTTACACGAGTTAGAATGGCAAAAATGGACAAGGAAAGAAACAACAAATGTTGGAGAGGTTGTGGAAAAAGGGGAACCCTCTTACACTGTTGGTGGAAATGCAAATTGGTACAGCCACCTTGGAAAACAGTGTGGCGGATCCTCAAAAATTGAAAAATAGAGCTACACTATGACCCAGCAATTGCACTCCTAGGTATTTACCCCAAAGACACAGATGTAGTGAAAAGAAGGGCCATATGCACCCCAATGTTCATAGAAGCAGTGCCCGCAATAGCCAAGCTGTGGAAAGAGCTGAGATGCCCTTCAACAGATGAATGGATAAAGAAGATGTGGTCCATATATACAATGGAATATTACTCAGCCATCAGAAAGGATGAATACCCAACTTTTACATCAACATGGATGGGACTGGAGAAGATTATGCTAAGTGAAATAAGTCAAGCAGAGAAAATCAATTATCATATGGTTTCACTTATTTGTGGAACATAAGGAATAACATGGAGGACACTAGGAGAAGGAAGGGAAAAATGAGGGGGGGGATTTGGAGTGAGAGATGAAACGTGAGAGACTATGGACTCTGAGAAACAAACAGGGTTTTAGAGGGCAGGGGGGAGGGGGGATTGGGTATTAAGGTAGGCACGTACTGCATGGAGCACTGGGTGTTATATGAAAACACGGATCGTGGATCACCACATCGAAAATTATGATGTATTGTATGGTGACTAACATAACATAATAAAATTAAAATAAATAAATAAATAAATAAGGGATTGATAAGATGTTGGTTGAAAAAGGGAAAAAGAAAAATTCAAAAAAAAAAAGACAGTTAAAAAAATTGACTTTGAAAGACTAAAGAATCATGGTAAAAAGCCATGAATTCTATGTGCAGTATTCCCTTAGCGTTGGAGTTCTGCTGTTCTCATTGATGGGTAAACTTGCTCTTGGCTGGCTGTTCTTGCTGATCGTCTGGGGGAGGGGTCTGTTGCCATGGTTCCCAAATGTCTTTGCAGGAGGTGGAATTGCCCCGCCCTTGTCACGTCCGGGCGAAATAATCTGCTCAGGTTTGCTCTCAGGGGCTTTTGTTCCTTGCTAGCTTTCTGTCCAGCTTCGGAGGACGAGAGTGAAAATGGCGGCCTCCCAATCTCCGCCCTGGAGGAGCCGAGAACTCGGGGCCCCGCTCCTTAGTGAACCCCAGAGAAAAGCAGTCAATCACTCCCATCTTCCCGGTCTCTGGCCGCACTCCGTGCTCACCCGGCCTGTGACCGAGCATTTCTATCTCTGGCACCCAATCCGGTGTGGAGTCTCCACCCAGCAGATCCCTGAGGTGCGCTCCTGTGCCGCTCCTCCCAGGGGAGGAAGCGGAGTCTCCCCGTATCTGCTGCTTGTTGGGTCCCTACTGGAAGAGCAGTGGCCCGACTGTGTCGCCGATCACAGTTTATGGCAACCCTGAGCTGAGAGCCCACTCCTTGGCTCTGTCTCTGCAGCCAGCTTCCCTGCTCCGATACCTGGGAACTCTGCCGCATCAGGCAGCCCTGGTCTTTCTGTGACACCGAGGGTCCTGACACCACACTGTCCCGTGAGGGTTCCACCCCCACTTAGCCACTGGAGCGATGTCCCTCAGCACAGCCGACTTCTAAAAGTTCCGATTTTGTGCTCTGAGGCTCTATCACTTGCCAGAAGCGGCCGACAGAGGCCCCCTCCCCCGCCATCTATCCTCCCGAATATCGCCTCGGATTCACTTCTCTGCACATCCTACCCTCCAGAAAGTGGTCGCTTTTCTGTTGAGAGTTGTTGCTATTCTTTTCTTCGATCTCCTGTTGCGTTTGTAGGTGTTCAGAATGGTTTGATCCCTATCCAGCTGAATTCCTGGGACCAGATGAAATCCAGGTCTCCTACTCCTCTGCCACCTTGCTCCACCCCCCACTAAGTTAGTCCTGAGAATGTATTCTTAAATGTCAGGATGCTGGGACTGAAATCTGGTTTCTGGTACTTACTAGTCACACGAAACCAGGTAAATTGCTTCTCTCTGTGTCCTCAGCTTATTTGGGAAAATAAAATGGGAATGAAAATAATGATTTTATAGATTATTGAAACATCAATAAGATTAAAGCTTGGCTGCAAAATTCCCCCCCAAATAAGTGACATTTTAATTGAGGTAATGGATATTGCCTATTATTCATATTTAGGGACATGGTGGGAATAGAGAAATGCTTAAAGCTATTTATCACCAATGGTTTTTTCCTCCATTAGATTCATTCAGTATAAACCCAACCTTACTTTTTAATACTTTGGAATGTTCTAAGTGAATTTCACAGAGGTTGCTGATTGACTTGACCAGCAAACTGGATTCTTAGTGGTGGTGGTGGTGGTGGTGGTGGTGGGGATGATGGTGGTGATGGTGGTGTAGATGCTTACTGTTGGGTTGTGTTGGTGGGGGAGTGTCACTTCAACCTAGGTCCTCAGAAATGTCTAATGTGACCCCTCTCCCATTAATAAATCCTAGCCTTTCAAAAGAACAGGTGAAACTAATAAATGACTTCTTTTAGACACCCTGCAGCTGCAGCTCATGAACACCTCTGCTTATTACACCTACCTCCTCCTCAAGAGCTTGATCTACTCCGGCATCATCACCTTCAATCTGCTTGGGAGACCAGCACTCTGTGACAATCGGAAGAGTTCCTAACACATGGTTGCACCAAGGGTCCACTTTTCCCCATTGGCTACTGTTGCTAAAAGTGTCTGCTGAGCATCTAGTCGGATTTGGGTTTGGGTTATTTCAGTCCACACATGTCGCTTTTTATTGTGTCATTATTGCAGAACAGGTTTACAAACCATTGGGCAAACTGAAACTTTCACTCTGCAGCAATAACAAATTCTGCCATGATTCAGGGGCGGGGCCAGGGGGCCACAGGGGCCTCAGCACCACTCACTGCTTAATGTCCACCAGCTCCTCAGAGCCACCCAGTCCCCATGCCTCTGAGTACAGACAGCATGCAGCTTCTAGTCATGTCCCCCAGGGACCTTTAATCAGATAACTGCCTGGAAGCTTTTTAATTTACACATCTGGAAGCTGCCATCCGTCCCACCTGAATTTTGTACTGTTTTTCATATTAGGCACACACAAGAAAACAACTAAAGCGCTACTTTGGCTTCTGTGTACTTTCATTTGGTGCAATCTGAGAGTCCAAGGTAAGGGACAGCATGACAACTGAGCCTTCCAATTCAGCATTGGTTGTAATATTGGTCAATTCCACATTTCTACTTCATTCCCTAAGAAAGTCCTTATGATGCCTTCTTTGGGGCACCAGCCCCAGGGAAGCCACAGCCAGTGAAGTGCCCAGGTTATTTCTCCTTCAAAGTTCAGCAGATTCACTCATTTGGTTGAAGACATTCTGGTGGTAACAGTACAACATGTCGCATGACTGGCATCATGCGACATGGTGTGCTCAGACCTATCCCAGTGTGTCACGGATATCATGTTTCCTGATTTCAGAAGAACCTCATAAGAGCCCTACTAACACTGGAAAGGTAGGGTGTTGGAAGGATTAAGTGTTTGGAGTCTGAACCCCAAGGGCCTGGTTTTAAGTCTTGGTTCTATAGCTATTTCAACTCTCTGTACCATAATTTTCTCCTTTGTCAAATGGAGTTACAGTGTGTCCTGTCTCCTGGAGTTGTGTGGATTAGATGAGTTAATTATGTTGGTACGTGCATAAAGATACTAGATGGGCTTGAAAAAAGCGTGGAAGTTATTAGAGAAACCCTTTCTGGAGAAATAAAAGAACTACAATCTAACCAAATCGAAATCAAAAAGGCTATTGATGAGGTGCAATCAAAAATGGGGGCACTAAATGCTAGGATAAATGAGGCAGAAGAGAGAATCAGCGATATAGAAGACCAAATGACGGAAAATAAAGAGGCTGAGAAAAAGAGAGAGAAACAACTGCAGGATCACGAGGGCAGAATTCGAGAGATAAGTGATACGATAAGACGAAACAACATTAGAATAATTGGGATCCCAGAAGAAGAAGAAGAGAGAGAGAGGGGCAGAAGGTATATTGGAGCAAATTATAGCAGAGAACTTCCCTAATGTGAGGAAGGAAACAGGCATTAAAATCCAGGAGGCACAGAGAACCCCTCTCAAAATCAATAATAATAGGTCAACACCCCGACATCTAATAGTAAAACTTACGAGTCTCAGAGACAAAGAGAAAATCCTGAAAGCAGCTCGGGAGAAGAGATATGTAACCTACAATGGTAGAAACATTAGATTGGCAACAGACCTATCCACAGAGACCTGGCAGGCCAGAAAGGACTGGCAAGATACCTTCAGAGCACTAAACGAGAAAAATATGCAGCCGAGAATACTATATCCAGCGAGGCTGTCATTGAAAATAGAAGGAGAGATAAAAAGCTTCCAGAACAAACAAAAACTAAAGGAATTTGCAAACACGAAACCAGCCCTCCAAGAAATATTGAGAGGGGTCCTCTAAGCAAAGAGAGCATCTAAAAGCAGCAAAGAGCAGAAACGAACACAGACAACAGACAGTTAACAGTAACCTTACAGGTAATGCAATGGCACTAAATTCATACCTTTCAATAGTTACCCTGAATGTAAATGGGCTCAATGCCCCAATCAAAAGACACAGGCTATCAGATTGGATTAAAAAACAAGACCCATCCATATGCTGTCTGCAAGAGACTCATTTTAAACCCAAAGACACCCCAGATTGAAAGGGAGGGGGTGGAAAACCATTTACCATGCTAATGGACACCAAAAGAAAGCTGGGGTGGCAATCCTTATATCAGACAAACTAGATTTTAAAACAAAGACTGTAGTAAGAGATGAGGAAGGACACTATATCCTACTTAAAGGGTCTATCCAACAAGAAGATCTAACAATTGTAAATATCTATGCCCCGAACATGGGAGCAGCCCATTATATAAGGCAATTAATAACAAAAGCAAAGAAACACATTGACAACAATACAATAATAGTGGGGGACTTTAACACCCCTCTGACTGAAATGGACAGATCATCTAAGCAAAAGATCAACAAGGAAATAAAGACTTTAAATGACACACTGGACCAAATGGACTTCACAGACATATTCAGAACATTCCATCCCAAAGCAAAGGAATACACATTCTTCTCTAGTGCCCATGGAACATTCTCCAGAATTGATCACATCCTAGGTCACAAATCAGGTCTCAATCGGTACCAAAAGATTGGGATCATTCCCTGCATATTTTCAGACCACAATGCTTGGAAACTAGAACTCAACCACAAGAGGAAAGTCGGAAAGAACTCAAATACATGGAGGCTAAAGAGCCTCCTACTAAAGAATGAATGGGTCAACCAAGAAATTAAAGAAGAATTAAAAAAATTCATGGAAACCAATGAAAATGAAAACACAACTGTCCAAAATCTTTGGGATACAGCAAAGGCAGTCCTGAGAGGAAAGTATATAGCAATACAAGCCTTTCTCAAGAAACAAGAAAGGTCTCAAATACACAACCTAACCCTACACCTAAAGGAGCTGGAGAAAGAACAGCAAATAAAGCCTAAACCCAGCAGGAGAAGAGAAATCATAAAGATCAGAGCAGAAATCAATGAACTAGAAACCAAAAGAACAGTAGAAGAGATCAACGAAAGTAGGAGCTGGTTCTTTGAAAGAATTAACAAGATTGATAAACCCCTGGCCAGACTGATCAAAAAGAAAAGAGAAATGACCCAAATCAACAAAATCATGAATGAAAGAAGAGAGATCACAACCAACACCAAAGAAATACAAACAAAAGAACATATTATGAGCAACTCTATGCCAGCAAATTAGATAACCTGGAAGAAATGGGTGCATTCCTAGAGATGTATCAACTACCAAAACTGAACCAGGAAGAAATAGAAAAGCTGAACAGACCTATTACCACTAAGGAAATTGAAGCAGTCATCAAAAATCTCCCAAGAAACAAAAGCCCAGGGCCAGATGGCTTCCCAGGGGAATTCTATGAGACATTTCAAGAAGAATTAATACCTATTCTCCTGAAAATGTTCCAAAAAATAGAAATGGAATGGAAACTTCCAAACTCATTTTATGAGGCCAGCATTACTTTGATCCCCAAACCAGACAAAGACCCCATCCAAAAGGAGAACTACAGACCAATATCCTTGATGAACATGGATGCAAAAATTCTCACCAAAATACTAGCCAATAGGATCCAACAGTACATTAAAAGGATTATTCACCACGACCAGGTGGGATTTATCCCTGGGCTGCAAGGCTGGTTCAACATCCGCAAATCAATCAACGTGATACAATACATTAACAAAAGAAAGAACAAGAATCATATGATCCTCTCAATAGATGCAGAAAAAGCATTTGACAAAGTACAGCATCCTTTCTTGATCAAAACTCTTCAGAGTATAGGGATAGAGGGTACATACCTCAATATCATAAAAGCCATCTATGAAAAACCTACAGCGAATATCATTCTCAATGGAGAAAGGCTGAGAGCTTTTCCCCTAAGGTCAGGAACGCGGCAGGGATGTCCACTCTCACCACTGCTATTCAACATAGTATTAGAAGTCCTAGCCACAGCAATCAGACCACAAAAAGAAATCCAAGGCATCCAAATCGGCAAAGAGGAAGTCAAACTCTCACTCTTTGCAGATGATATGATACTGTATGTGGAAAACCCAAAAGACTCCACCCCAAAGCTGCTAGAACTCATACAGGAATTCAGTCAAGTAGCAGGCTATAAAATCAATGCACAGAAATCAGTGGCATTCCTATACACCAACAACAAGGCAGAAGAGAGACAAATCAAGGAGTCGATCCCATTCACAATTGCACCCAAAACCATTAGATACCTAGGAAGAAATCTAACCAAAGAGGCAAAGGATCTGTACTCAGAAAACTATAAAATACTCATGAAAGAAATTGAAGAAGACACAAAGAAATGGAAAAACGTTCCATGCTCATGGATTGGGAGAATCAAGATTGTGAAGATGTCAATGCTACCTAGAGCAATCTACACATTCAATGCAATCCCCATCAAAATAACATCCACTTTTTTCAAAGACATGGAACAAATAATCCTAAAATTTGTATGGAACCAGAAGAGACCCCGAATAGCCAGAGGAATACTGAAAAAGAAAAGCAAAGGTGGCGGCATCACAATTCCGGACTTCCAGCTCTATGACAAAGCTGTCATCATCAAGACACTATGGTACTGGCACAAGAACAGACACATCGATCAATGGAACAGAATCGAGAGCCCAGAAAAGGACCCTCAACTCTATGGTCAACTTATCTTTGACAAAGCAGGAAAGAATGTCCAATGGAAAAGAGACAGTCTCTTCAACAAATGGTGTTGGGAAAATTGGACAGCCACATGCCGAAGAATGAAACTGGACCATTTGCTTACACCACACACAAAAATAGACTCCAAATGGTTGAAAGACCTAAACGTGAGACAGGAGTCCATCCAAATCCTAAAGGAGAACACAGGTAGCAACCTTTTCGACCTTAGCCGCAGCGACTTCTTCCTAGAAACATCGCCAAAGGCACGGGAAGCCAGGGCAAAAATGAACTATTGGGATTTCATCAAGATAAAAAGCTTTGGCACAGCAAAAGAAACAGTCCACAAAACCAAAAGACAACCGACAGAATGGGAGAAAATATTTGCAAATGACATAACAGATAAAGGGCTAGTCTCCAAAATCTATAAAGAACTTATCAAACTCAACACCCAAAGAACAAATAATCCAATCAAGAAATGGGCAGAAGACATGAACAGACATTTCTCCAAAGAAGACATCCAAATGGCCAACAGGCCCATGAAAAAGTGCTCAACATCGCTCGGCATCAGGGAAATCCAAATCAAAACCTCCATGAGATACCACCTCACCCCCGTCAGAATGGCTAAAATTAACAAGTCAGGGAACGACAGATGTTGGCGGGGATGTGGAGAAAGGGGAACCCTCCTACACTGTTGGTGGGAATGCAAGCTGGTGCAACCCCTCTGGAAAACAGTATGGAGGTTCCTCAAACAGTTGAAATTAGAGCTAGCGTTCGATCCAGCAATTGCACTACTGGGTATTTACCCCAAAGATACAAAGGTAGGGACCCGAAGGGGTACGTGCACCCCAATGTTTATAGCAGCAATGTCCACAATAGTCAAACTGTGGAAAGAGCCAAGATGCCCATCGACAGATGAATGGATAAAGAAGAAGTGGTATATATACACAATGGAATATTATGCAGCCATCAAAAGGAATGAGATCTTGCCATTTGCAATGACGTGGATGGAACTGGAGGGTGTTATGCTGAGTGAAATAAGTCAATCAGAGAAAGACATGTATCATATGACCTCACTGATATGAGGAATCCTTAATCTCAGGAACAAACTGAGGGTTGCTGGAGTGGTCGGGGGTGGGAGGGATAGCGTGGCTGGGTGATGGACATTGGGGAGGGTATGTGCTACGGTGAGCGCTGTGAATTGTGTAAGACTGTTGAATCACAGATCTGTACTTCTGAAATAAATAACGCAACATATTTTAAGAAAAAAGAAAAAGAAGAAGATAGCAGGAGAGGAAGAATGAAGGGGGGTAAGTCAGACGGGGAGACGAACCAGGAGAGATGATGGACTCTGAAAAACAAACTGAGGTTTCTGGAGGGGAGGAGGGTGGGGGCATGTGTTAGCCTGGTGATGGGTATTGAGGAGGGCACGTTTTGCATGGAGCACTGGGTGTTATGAACAAAAAAATGAATCATGGAACAGTACACCAAAACAAATTATGTAATATATGGTGATTAACATAACAATAAAAAAATTAAAAAAAAAAAAAGAAATGGAGGCCTTCCTGGAAACCTATAACCTGCCAAGACTGAAACAGGAAGAAATTGACAACATGTATAGGCCAATAACCAGTAATGAGATGGAAGCAGTGATCAAAAACCTCCCAAAAAACAAGAGTCCAGGGCCTGATGGATTCCCTGGGGAATTCTACCAAACATTCAAATAAAAATCATACCTATTTGACTGAAGCTCTTTCAAAAAATAGAAACAGAAGGAAAACTTCCAAACTCATTCTATGAGGCCAGCATTACCTTAATCCCCAAACCAGGCAAAGACGCCATCAAAAAGGACAATTTCAGACCGATATCCTGATGAATATGGATTCCAAAATCCTCAACAAAATCCTAGCTAATAGGATCCAACAATACATTAAAAGGATCATCCTCCACGACCAAGTGGGATTTATCCCCGGGATGCAAGGGTGGTTCGATATTTGCAAATCAATCAATGTGATAGAACACATTAATAAGAGGAGGGAGAAGAACCATATGGTCCTCTCAATTGATGCAGAAAAAGCATTTGACAAAATACCACACCCTTTCCTGATTAAAACTCTTCAGAGTATAGGGATAGAGGGAACATTCCTCAAGTTCATAAAATCCATCTATGAAAAACCCACAGCGAATATGATCCTCAATGGGGAAAAGCTGAGAGCATTTCCCTTAAGATCAGGAACACATCAAGGATGCCCACTTTCACCACTACTGTTCAACTTGGCAAAGAAGAAGTCAAACTCTCTCTTTTTGCAGACGACATGATACTTTATGTGGAAAACCCAAAGACTCCATCCCCAAGTTACTAGACCTCATATAGCAATTCAGTAATGTAGCGGGATACAAAATCAATGCACAGAAATCAGTTGCTTTCTTATACACTAACAATGCAACTGTAGCAAGAGAAATTAGAGAAACGATTCCATTTACAATAGCACCAAAAACCATAAGATACCTCGTAATAAACCTAACCAAAAAGGTAAAAGATCTATACTCTAGGAACTACAGAACACTCATGAAAGCAATTGAAGAAGACACAAAAAGATGGAAAAATATTCCATGCTCATGGATTGGAAGAATAAACATTGTTAAAATGTCTATGCTACCCAGTGCAATCTATCCCTTCAATGCCATCCCGATCAAAATTCCAATGACATTTTTCAAAGTGCTGGAACAAACAATCCTAAAATTTGTATGGAATCAAAAAAGACCCCGAATCGCCAAGGAAATGTTGACAAAGAAAAACAAAGCTGGGGGAATCACGTTGCCCGATTTCAAGCTATATTACAAAGCTGTGATCACGAAGGCAGCATGGTACTGGCACAAAAACAGACGTATAGACCAATGGAACAGAATAGAGAGCCCAGATATGAACCCTCAACTCTATGGTCAAATAATCTTTGACAAAGCAGGAAGAAATATGCAATGGAAAAAAGACAGTCTCTTCAATAAATGGTGCTGGGAAAATTGGACAGCCACATGCAGAAGAATTAAACTCAACCATTCTCTGACACCATTCCCAAAGATAAACTCAAAGTGGATGAAAGACCTCAATGTGAGAAAGAAATCCATCAAAATCCTAGAGCAGAACATAGGCAGTAACCTGTTTGACATCATCCACAGCAACTTCTTTCAAGATACATCTCCAAAATCTAGTGAAACAAAAGCAAAAAATGAACTTTGGGGTCTTCATCAATATAAAAAGCCTTTACACAGCAAAGGAAACAGTCAACAAAACAAAGCAGCAGCCCACAGAATGGGAGAAGATATTTGCAAATGACACTACAGGTAAAGGGCTGGTATCCAAGATCTATAAAGAACTTCTCAAACTCAACACCCAAAAAACAAACAATCAAGTCAAAAAGTGGACAGAAGTTATGAAAAGACACTTCTCCAAAGAAGACATACAAATGGCTAACAGACACATGAAAAAATGTTCATCATCATTAGCCATCAGGGAAATTTGATTCAAAACCACATTGAGATACCACCTTACACGAGTTAGAATGGCAAAAATGGACAAGGAAAGAAACAACAAATGTTGGAGAGGTTGTGGAAAAAGGGGAACCCTCTTACACTGTTGGTGGAAATGCAAATTGGTACAGCCACCTTGGAAAACAGTGTGGCGGATCCTCAAAAATTGAAAAATAGAGCTACACTATGACCCAGCAATTGCACTCCTAGGTATTTACCCCAAAGACACAGATGTAGTGAAAAGAAGGGCCATATGCACCCCAATGTTCATAGAAGCAGTGCCCGCAATAGCCAAGCTGTGGAAAGAGCTGAGATGCCCTTCAACAGATGAATGGATAAAGAAGATGTGGTCCATATATACAATGGAATATTACTCAGCCATCAGAAAGGATGAATACCCAACTTTTACATCAACATGGATGGGACTGGAGAAGATTATGCTAAGTGAAATAAGTCAAGCAGAGAAAATCAATTATCATATGGTTTCACTTATTTGTGGAACATAAGGAATAACATGGAGGACACTAGGAGAAGGAAGGGAAAAATGAGGGGGGGGATTTGGAGTGAGAGATGAAACGTGAGAGACTATGGACTCTGAGAAACAAACAGGGTTTTAGAGGGCAGGGGGGAGGGGGGATTGGGTATTAAGGTAGGCACGTACTGCATGGAGCACTGGGTGTTATATGAAAACACGGATCGTGGATCACCACATCGAAAATTATGATGTATTGTATGGTGACTAACATAACATAATAAAATTAAAATAAATAAATAAATAAATAAGGGATTGATAAGATGTTGGTTGAAAAAGGGAAAAAGAAAAATTCAAAAAAAAAAAGACAGTTAAAAAAATTGACTTTGAAAGACTAAAGAATCATGGTAAAAAGCCATGAATTCTATGTGCAGTATTCCCCTAGCGTTGGAGTTCTGCTGTTCTCATTGATGGGTAAACTTGCTCTTGGCTGGCTGTTCTTGCTGATCGTCTGGGGGAGGGGTCTGTTGCCATGGTTCCCAAATGTCTTTGCAGGAGGTGGAATTGCCCCGCCCTTGTCACGTCCGGGCGAAATAATCTGCTCAGGTTTGCTCTCAGGGGCTTTTGTTCCTTGCTAGCTTTCTGTCCAGCTTCGGAGGACGAGAGTGAAAATGGCGGCCTCCCAATCTCCGCCCTGGAGGAGCCGAGAACTCGGGGCCCCGCTCCTTAGTGAACCCCAGAGAAAAGCAGTCAATCACTCCCATCTTCCCGGTCTCTGGCCGCACTCCGTGCTCACCCGGCCTGTGACCGAGCATTTCTATCTCTGGCACCCAATCCGGTGTGGAGTCTCCACCCAGCAGATCCCTGAGGTGCGCTCCTGTGCCGCTCCTCCCAGGGGAGGAAGCGGAGTCTCCCCG